>NW_015173693.1:824585-831183 GCF_001447785.1 Gekko japonicus | reverse complement strand
CCTCCCTCCCTCCCTCCCTCCCTCCCTTCCTTCCTTCCTTCCTTTTTGCTGTCAAGTCATACGGTTTTCAAGGCAAGAGATGACTGGAGGGATTTGTGGCACCCTCTTCCCCCACCCCGCTGCAGCCTCCTCCACATGGGTCCTACAACCCCCCCAAGAGAAAGTTTCCCAGATTTAGGAAAAGCTGCCAGGGGAGGGGAAGAGTGGTGCCTGATGGATCACAAGATCCTACCCATGATGTTTAAAAACATCCATTTTAAGAGCAATTTGCGGAACGATCGATTTCACAGTTTCATGTCATGTCTCATAATGAAGTTATAATGAACTCTTCTATTCAAAGGGCTGCAGTGAAGAGGGGGAATCAGCTGGAATGATCTCTGCTCCCTCTTCTACAGGCCGGGCAAGCTGCACAGTTGGAAGAATTCATTCCGTATGATTTCCCCTCTCACTGTTGCTCTCCAGCTTTGTCCGCATAACGTTCCACAACTCCAGGCAACGTCTTTCCAGGACTTGAAAGGGAACTTGAAAGGGAACAGAGGAGAAGTCTGTAGGTGTTGTGCTAATGGTTGGCTGGATAAAGCACAGTTTGGCTAACAGTATGTCAGCTAGCTGCCATGTTTCACTTGTATCTGTCCTTTCCTGACTGTGGCGCGACTGCGCATGCTTGCTCGCTTGCTTTGCTTACTTGCTGTAAACAGCGATAGGGAGGCGCTCATGAGACCGTGCGAACTGGTGCTGCCAGACTGGGTTATCTGACTAATCTTGAGGAGGAGGGAGGGCTTGCGTTCCACTGTTGGTGTGAATATTTCTGCTCTCATGAAGCATGGAGAATCTCCTGTTCATTATGTAACCTCCCGCCGGGAGAATTCCCGCACTTGTGCTTGGATTTCATTTGCTTAGCCAATTGCAGCATCATGTTATATGTAGTGATGCATCCGCCCCATTGTCATTCCTAACGATATACCTGTAGATCATGACAATGGACCTGTAGTCTAATAAAGCATAACGATTCCCTGGAAACGTGTGTGGAGATTTGCATGCTGTTGAACCTGACACAGTATACTTAGGAATTCTTTATGGCTGTTTTCCTGTCAAGGAATAATAAAGTTCCACTGCAGCTTAGATTTCATTTGACTGGAAAATCAAGACGACTCCGTGCCTGAACATGAACAGAAAACTAGTCCTTTAATTTTCTCAGTCCAGAACTGCTCAAAGAAGTTTCATTGCCTGTTCACAGATATCCCATGACAGTCAATATGATACAGTTAAGATAGCCAAGATCTGATGCGTTACCTGTTCATTTAGTATTTTCGTCCCATCTTTTGTATTGGTTTCTTGAATAACCCAGATACTTTGATCTGAGGAGATTTTACTTTTCTGTTCCACTGACTATGAAATCTGATTCACTAGGACCCAACTCTTTACTCCCAGACTTCACTGGGCTCTTCTCCTTGGCCTCGTAAGAACTCAGCAGGCTCCAAATTTGCCCAGTCAAGATCCACTTCCACTCCAAGTGCTGACTGGGCATTTTTTTAAATCACAGGTTGGCTTCTCTGAATATAGTGGAGAGGCAGAACGAAATGCAAATGTAAATCTGAATGTTCAGAGCCTTGGGCAAACGACAGTAAAAGGAAAATGATATATTTGTTTCTCGGAAACGAAATGGCATGTCAAGATTGTTTCCTCCCACGTCGTAACCATTTGCCACCCTGACGAGGATGATATCTAAAATATCATTAGCGGGTGTTTCGCGAGCTGTGACATTGTGATCCACATATTTTCCAACTAAAGGCCTTGTAATCCTGATCGCGAGAGTTGCTGTGTTTACAAATGAGTTGCAGTGCTAGCTACGCCAGCAGGCCATTACGAAGCATACCAATGCATTAATATCACGGCCACAAGACAGCAGCACTGGAGACAGATACACAAAGTGTTAAACACGGCCATTTCGACTTATTAGTGTTACAAATAACTCTTCTTCAAAAAAATATATTCCGTGAGATGTGGAAGCTGCAGACCACTTGGCAAGAAGAGGTTGATCAGATAAGAGGACCGATTTGGCTACTTTGAGAATCTCATTATCTAGCACCAATGCTTTATGCCACTATTTCTGAGATAATGCTAGTGGGAGATCACAGGAGGTACAGGAAAATTCCCATAGTTTACAAGGTACACGTTTCAGGAAACTATTTTGCCCCCCTAAAAAGAACATTTCAGAAACCCATTACGGTGTAATCTCAATAAGATGCTCCAGAGTGTGTTTTATGTACCCATTTATGCACATTTTGGTAGGCTGAAGACTGTTAGGCTCTGGCCTTGTGCTTCATAGGGCAACCAAGGAGTGTAAAAACGGTTCTGAAAAAAAAACCCCTGTTATGTTTTATTGTGCAAAAAGTTCCAGGTCTATATAGTTTTTTTGTAATCTATTTGAAACAATGATCTTCGTTTTCAAGAACTCCCATTTTTTTTATTAGGCCAGGCTTTATTGAAGAATGGCTCACGGCATCCAATTTAGTACAATTCTATCTGGCCTATTTTTCTTCGTATTATACACATCTTTTTAGTATCTTCTTAGTGTGTAGGGCCAATATCATTATTATCATTTTTTTTAAATCTTCTGTAACTTCAGGGATAGAGTAAGTTTACAAGAACATTGTGGCAAAGTTTAAGACCCATGGAAGGGTTTAGCTCCATTGAGGACAGTGTTTCTGGAGGGCCTGAAGATGGAACGAGGATACCATGCAGAATAATATCTCACCTCAGTATTTATTATGTGCATTGACACATGGTGTGTTTGCAAATCTTAGAGTGGCTGATGAATGATGTTCAAAATATAGGGTTGGAGCCAACCAGATTTTCTGCTGGTGAAAATAGGTGGAGAAGTTTCCTTGGACCACCCAAAAAGGTTATTTATTGATTGATTTAATTGATTTATACCCCACCCTCCCCGTCGAAGCAGGCTCAGGGCGGCTTAAATAGAAATTTATAAACAGATAAAACAAACAAGTCAAAATATAAATATAAGTAAAAAACACAACATAAGTGCTAGCATGACAGTGGCGAGGCATTGGTAGTATCTGCATAAGAGGAGTACAGTCAGCAATTCAATCTTACGGCGATCTCTCAGTCCGGGCCATTTCAGTGGAGCTCAAGTGTCGGTGTTGATGGTATTCATGGTATTGGGGCCAGGGCCTTAATTTATTAAGTGCGGCTCATTAGTTGAAGGCCTGATGGAAGAGCTCCGTCTTACAGGCCCTGCGGAACTGTAAAAGGTCCTGCAGGGCCCTGAGGTCTTCCGGGAGCTCGTTGCAGCTGCCGCTGAGAAGGCCCTGGCCCTCGTCATGGCCAGTCTGGTGTCTCTAAGACCTGGGAGAGCCAGGTGGTGTTGGGACCCTGATCACAGTGCTCTCTGGGGAACATGTGGGGAGAGGAGGTCCCTCAGGTAGGTAGGCCCCTGACCATAAAGGGCTTTAAAGGTAAGAACCAGCACCTTGAAGCGGATTCAGAATGCTATGGGCAGCCAGTGCAATGCTTTTAGCATAGGCTGAATGTGCTCCCGCATCCCCTTACACCTCCGGGCTCCCCAACCAGTGCTCCAGCCACGGGAACAGGCACAGCAGCACCCGCCATGCCAGCAGCAGTCAAAGATGAGTCCTCTCAGCCACAAGCCTAAAGTGACACCTGCATCGAAGGAGCGGGAGGGCCAGCAGCCGGCTACCTCTGCGCACATGGCCGCTGCTGGCACAATCTCCAGGCAAGGTTGGGGCTCCGTCCATCGTCCCTGTTTGAGCTGGGCCGGCCCTGGGCACCAGCGAGCTCCTCCACAGACCGTGCTGAGCTAGGAGAGATAAAAGCTCACATACATGATTTCCTTGGACCCACATCGATGTATGGGGTATTGGGGCTACCCAAACCGCCAGGGAGCTGGCAGCTAATGGAGAAATCAGTTAGTTGGAATTTGGTAGGCAGGAGCCACTAGCACTGAGGCTCTGTGCACATTGGCCATCTTGTGCTCTCAGGCTGGGAACCCTGGGATCTGCACTGACCAGGGCTATTTTTGGGCAGGAACGCACAGGAACGGAGTTCCGGCTGGCTCCCAAGTTGGCCACGCCCAGCAGGAACTCATTAGCATAACAGGCCACACCCAGCAGTAGAAACTCATTAGAACTGGCTACATTAGGGGTGTGTGGCCTAACATGCAAAGGAGTTCCTGCTACAAAAAAAAGGCCCTGGGGTTTGACCACAAACAAGGTCAACAGAATAAGAAGCAAAAGGTGGGTGTGGCTGGATGACCACACTTCTGGTAACATGGGGGTGCGGCCTAATATGCTAATGAGCTGTGCTGTCAGGGAGTGTGGCCTAATATGCTAATGAGTTTCTGCTGCTGGGTGTGGCCTATTATGCTAATGAGTTCCTGCTGGACTTTTTCTACAAAAAAAAGCCCTCGCACTGACAATAGCCTTATGGGATGGAGGGCTGTAGCAGGGAAGGGAGCCAGGTGATATTGAGGGGGAAATCTGGCTACATCAGATTGTCTTTGTGAAACCAGGAGTCTGCTTGCAAAGCATCGCTCAGGTCCTAGTGTACCTGAACAAACACTGGATTCCTCATCTTTGATCTGTAGCCAGGGAGGACAGAGAGCGAGCCAAGAAGTCTTCATTCATACATTGTGAGAAAACATAAAGGTAAAGGTAAAGGTTTCCCTTGCTCGAAAGCCAGTCGAATCCGACTCTAGGGTTGCGGTGCTCATCTCCGTTTCAAAGCCGAAGAGCCAGCACTGTCCAAAGACGTTTCCGTGGTCATGTGGCCGGCATGACTAAACACCGAGGCGCACGGAACGCTGTTACCTTCCCACCGAAGCGGTACCTATTTATCTACTTGCAATTTCTTGCTTTCGAACTGCTAGGTTGGCAGGAGCTGGAACTAGAGACAGGAGCTCACCCTGTCTTGCGGCACCCGGGTCTTGACCCGCTGAACTACTGACCTTCCACAGCCTGCAGTTCAGCGTCTTAACCACTTGAGCCACATAGAACATAGAAGACTAATAAACCAATGAACTTCACGCCATGATTTCAGATCCCGTTTTGATGGTTCCTGACTAATCATACAGAACCAATGGGTTGAAATTAAATTTTAAAAGTTTCCGGCTAAACGTTAAGAGGAAGTACCTGACAGAGTGGTTCCTTGGTGGAGCAGGCTTCCTCGGGAGGGGGTGGGCTCTCCTTCTTTGGAGGTTTTCAAACAGAGGCTAGATGGCCATCTGACAGCAATGCTGATTCTGTGAACTTAGGCAGGTCATGAGAGGGAGGGCAGGAAGGGCTGCTTCAGTGCAGTTCTCGTGGCACTTTCTTACAAGTCCAGGGAAATGCTGATTGCCACTTTGGGTTCAGGAAGCAATTTTCCCCAGGCTGATTTGGCCAGGGATCCTGGAGGATACCCCCCCTCTCTTCAGGGCATAGAACAGGGGTCACTGGGGGCATGGGGGGAGGTATTTATGAATTCCCTGCATTGTGTAAAGGTTGGACTAGATGACCCTGGAGGTCCCTTTCAACTATGATTCTAAATAGTGACGTGTCCCATGTTCAATCACAGTAACCATAGTTAGTTGAATTAAACTTTGGTTTCCCATGATGTCTGAGTTGAGCCATTGTGTAAGAGGTGCTTTTTGAAGGCCTCCTATATCAGCAATTCATATATCAGGGAGACCCACAGTTCTGCGATATATGCTTGAATCTGTGCTTTTTTTTGTCTTTTGACTTTGAAAATATTCAGTTTGGGGAGGAGAGAAACTGTGAGTGTGGCATACCATGGCATTGCAAATAAATCGGGGTTGAAAGAGCAATAATTTTGGAATGAGAAATGATACAGAGTGAGAGTTGGTCAGTGATCCTGTATGCAGTATGGTGTATGCTACATTAAGCTGGATTAGTGACATGATAGTATACTTAGAACAAGATCAGGTGTACACTTTTTGTGCAAATGTATCCAACAATCACATCTTGTGGTGTTCCAGTGTTCTTGACAAATCCTTGTTTTTGGTCTTCCAAGCAGCCAGCAGCAAAAAAAAAGAGGAGTTCTTAAAATTTTGGTGATCCACCATAAATGACTACAAGACCATATTCAGCTTAGTGTCATTTATTACTTTGGCCAAAACTGCTTGTTTCTCCGCCACACTGTTGGATGTTGCCACAGCAAATACACAAAGGAAATAAAGGCCGCGGTCACACGGACCTCTTACCATGCTAGTTTTCCCGCAGTTCTTCTATCCGTGACATTTTATATCACTTGGAGGTGGTCAGACGGTTCTGCTGTCTTCCGCTTCACTCGCGCGAAGTACTGATCACACAGCGTGCCGTCCCCGCGGCGGCGCGTTTTTTTTTTTAAAAAACTGCGCATGCGCTTGGGCATACATACAAACTAAGAAGACCAAAATAAAAGCTAGCACCTGTTTGCACATGCGCATAACTTAAACTGGAAACAAAAGGGGGGAGGGTACCGCGGTCATGGCGGATTGCTGTCCAGATACCAAAACCGCAGATACAAAGCGGGAGATATCGGAAAACACCTGTTCCAACGGGTGTCAGAAAACGCAGATAAA
>NW_015173693.1:817547-824269 GCF_001447785.1 Gekko japonicus | reverse complement strand
GCGTGGCCTAATATGCTAATGAGTTTCTGCTGTTGGGTGTGGCCTATTATGCTAATGAGTTCCTGCTGGGCTTTTTCTACAAAAAAAGCCCTGGAAAGAGAGATGATGTCCAAGAAGTTTACGACCTGCTCCTGGATCTGCTTCCATTTCTTGAAGTGTACCGTTCCTCCTTGTCCTTGACCTGTGCAAAACGGACTTTAATGTGGTATATGATTACAACTGCTAGAATGTCATATGCTCAATGCTGGAAACAAGAAAGAACTCCTGAGATTTGGGAGTGGTTAAAAAAGTTACTTTTTTATGGTTGAAATGGACTAAATGACAAGAAAGCTTAAAAATCAGGAAGCAGAAGAATTCTTTGCAGAATGGAAAGATTTTAAAGAATATTTAGAGAAACATTGGGATGTGAAAAAAAATCTATTTTGCTTTGATAACTACTGAAGATAGAAGGATACTTAGAGTAAGTTTAAACATATAAGAATAACAGCTAAAAGATATGTTACCTGTAGAACTTTATTATTGAAAAATGGAAAAAAGAGTAAAAATATAGGATCTGCTTCCATTTCTTGAAGTGTACTGTTCCTCCTTGTCCTTGACCTGTGAGTTTCTGATATGCTGAGATGTTATGGTGTAGGGATGCTCTCAAACGAGCCCATCACAGGTGCAGGAGATGCCAAAGTTCTGCATGAGGACTGTATCATCACATGTGACAACCCCCTAGGGTTGCCAAATGACCCCGGGGGGCGGGGAATCCCCCGCTTTGGAGCCCTGAGTTCCGCCCCGGCGGAATCGGGACCCGGGGGGAACCCCAGCCACGTTGCATGCCGTTTGGGGGTGGGTGGGGAGTTGGGCGAACCATATGTCTCCCCCCCGACGAGCTCGGCCACACCCCCAACGTCAGCAACGTCTGACGTCACTTCCGGTGAGGTTGCGGCGGCGCGCGCGCGCAGCCGGCTCCCAACCAGGACGGAGCCTCCCCCACCGGTAAGCTTTCAGGATTTGGCAACCCTACAACCCCCCAGTGTTCTAAGCCTCACCCTTGACAGGCTAATGAGGGGGATATAAGGGCTTTTATCCCAGCAGTCACAGGTTTTCCTTACATTGTCCAGAACAACACAAGGCTGAAGGAGATTCTAGATATGTGCATTTTCTTATTTTTCTCCCCAGTTATGAGACCGCAGCAAACACATCCATTGTTTAAACATAGGTCTGTTGAGTCCGGCCTTAACTGCAGATCTGTAGGCTCTTAACTGAAGAAGAAGAGATTGGATTTATACCCCGCTCTTCACTCGGAATCTCAGGGTGGCTTACAATCTCCTTTCCTTCCTTTCCCCACAACAGACACTCTGTGAGGTAGGTGGGGCTGAGAGAGCTCTGAGAGAACTGCTCTTGAGAGAAGAGCTCTGAGAAAACTGTGACTGACCCAAGGTCACCCAGCTAGCTGCATGTGAAGGAGTGGAGAATCAGACCCAGTTCTCAGATTAGAATCCGCTGCTCTTAACCACTACACCAGACTGGCTCTCTGAATATGGTGGGGAGAAGTCACGGCGATCCTAGCCAGTATTTGCGCCTTCTTTGTTTTAATAATTTAGTCATCAATACCACTTTTCTTCTGGTGTCAAGTGTATTGAAAGGAAGCGGTACTTTTCTTCAAACCACGGGCAACCCATGTCTCTTAAAAAAAAAAGCTTAAGAGAAACAAAGGAGAAAGAAGTATTGTAATGGGAAGAAAGGACTCTTGCAAAATGCATACTTGGGAAGGGAGTGTCAGCAGCATCTGTCCAGAGAGATCTGTTGCTTCAGATATCAAAGAATCAAAGTGTGGGAGGGTTCAGGGAAGAACTGCAGGATGTTTAGCACAGACCCCTTGTTCTACTTTGTGTGTAAAAGTGCTGTCAAGTCACAGCTAACCTATGGCGAGCTGGGGCTTTCAAGGCAAGTTGGAAGCAGAGATGGTTTTCCATTGCCTTCCTCTGCAGAGTTTTCCTTGGCACTCTGTCTTCCAAGTACCGAACCGGCTTAAGCATCTGAGATCTGACGAGATCGGGCTATGTCATGCTGCCTCCCCTCCCTGTTTTAGACTAACTGCCAGTTTAAGAAGAGTCTGTGATGCTAAGGCTTCAGTTAGACGTCCAGCTGAACTGTGGTTAAATGAAAATGTGCAATGAACCTGACTTGTGCTGGAAATACACCTGGGCCTGGGCCTGAACCACAATGTGGGGATGGTGTTTTAAGACTAATAGTGGCGGTCTATGAGAGACTAACTCAGGTGGGCAGCTTAACTGGATGGCTAAATGTGGTGCCTTCCATGGAGATGGATCAAGATGAGTAGCCATGGTAGTCTGTCTGTAGCAGCAGAAGAGTGTAAGAGTCCAGTAAGACTACCATAACTTGTGGTAGGGTTGGAGTTTTCGTGAGTCACTGCTCACTTCTAGCTGTATTTGAAGAAGTGAGCAGTGACTCACGAAAGCTCTGGCCTTTCCACAAATGTCGTCAGTCTTTCAGATGCTACTGAACTCTTGCTCTCTTCTACTGCTACAGACAGACTAACATGGCTACCCATCTTGAGCTTAACTGGAGTTAGTTTTCCATCCCATTATCTCAGCTATGTCCACGGTCAATGGCTGATTTCTGGCCAGTCCAGTTTTTCACCACCAGACACCATCTTCGTTTCTGCCTTTCACCTTTGCTCCAACCAGGTTGTGATCCTGTACTAGATTTATTGTTCTTGTTTTTATTCATTGTAGTCTCGCTTCAGAGAAATGGAAACATTCTTCCATTTGGAAGTAACGCCACTCGTTTCAGTACAATTTGCTTCCATACAAATGCTCTTAGGATTGCACTCTGGGAACTAGAACAACACTGAACAAGAAGTCTGTGTTCTGTAACCATCCTGAAGAAGAATAGTGGATACCTTTAACTTCCATAAATGCACCCAGTACTTTCATACTACTGTCAGATCTGCATCTTTTATGAAAACCCACCAATCAGAACCCATGACTGGTGTATTTCTTTCATACTACTGTCAGATCTGCATCTTTTGTGAAAACCCACCAATCAGAACCCGTGACTGGTGTATTTCTTGTTGGACTGGACCACATCATACTGCAGATGAATGTTTGAATGCTCCCTCACATTAGAGCTTCCTTCACATGTAAGACTAGTGTATCACAGACAAGATCCTAGTCTAGGGCATTCCTGTCATACTCATATGTGTAAGGATTTTCTTGAATGGGGGACCATTTAGACATTCAATCCAGCAAGTGCAGTCCAAAGTGGTACAATCCAGCAGCAGGTTGTGCATTTAACTTCTAAGAGAAACTACAAGTAACTAATAAATACATTTCACCCCTGAATAAAATCCACTGGTTCTCCCTGAAGCATATGTTTACACGTTGTACACATTTGTAAATGTTTTAATTGAAATCAGAGCTTCAGTTCCAGTTTTTGCTGGGGGAATTTTCTGGCAAACTGTTTTGCTAAGCAGGTTCTTTTCAAAGCAGATGTTTTGCAATAATGTTGTCGCTGTCATTCGCAAGCTAAAACAACAACAAATGTTTTGACATCTGTGGTTTACATACCAATGTGCTTGCAAGACTGATACCCAGCTTACAAGGAAGGCAAACGGGGTGTTGTCCAATCATTTACAAAAGGTGAATAACAGGCCTGTTGTAAAATGTGGTCTATATAGGATCTATGACTTCAACCGCCATAGCTGTATCATCATTAATTGAGACTATAAATGCCTTGATGGGTGTATTTGATGCTGATCAAACCCCTCTTATCCAATGTTGAAAAGAGATGCAAGGTGTTAGTTTTTACGTTGCTCACTCCTCTTCCTTTACAGAACCAAATAGGCAAATGATGCTCCACTTAATAATAAAGACCTGCTGCCTGATGTTCCTGGACTCGAATCTATCTATCTATCTTATCTGTTGGTACAGAGGAGCATTTAGTCATGTGAACATGGCCTTCAGGCTGAAGTGGTATATTTTCCACACTCAGGTGTGCACCACAGTGAGAACCAGGCTACAGTTAGGACTAAGATGTCCTCTTTTAGAGAATTCTGATCACAGTAGGGAACATCTGTCACTTTGAATACTTTCCCTCCCTTGATATTATAACTTGTAGACATTAAGAAATGGGGAAATTGCTGCTAGCTACAGCCACAATATGCTGAATTCATTCAAATCACCCTTCATAAACATGAAATTATACTTTTATGTATCATAAGACTTCCATCTTCCGCGTTTTCAGCTTCTATACCCACACTTTCCCATTTTTGTTCACTTTATTTATTTGAAATCTTACCCCTTCCCTGTCCTGTAGGCAGAGCAATCCGTAACTGCTATGCCAATTTAATGGTTCCCCCCCCAATAAAAGAAAAGCGCAACATCCACTCTGCTTTGATTTTTAATCACATCTGTTCATTTGCGTAGCTCAACCTTTTCTGGCTCCGTTTCACAGTTGGAATTCTAAATGAAAAAAATGGGAGGGGGGGGGACAACAGGATTTCATCTGTAATGCTGGAAGCTGTGAGCACTAATGCACCCAGTCTTTCATCTTAGTTGAAAAGGGAAAGGAACATGAAAACACCACAGCTGTGTATTCTGACAGACTGAGGAGCTTTGTGTGCATCTTCCTGGAACATCATCAGGGGCAAACACTGGGGTCGAATCCAACCATCCTTTCCACTGGTGGGGAAAGGAGGAAGAGAGGGACCCCCTTGGGCTAACCAAAAAGGCAATGCTGGGGATCATGGGATGGCAGGGGTATAATGGAGGAGAACTAATTGTGGGGTGGTGGGATCATAAGGATCATAATGAAAATAGGCTATGAATATAGGCACCATCAAGTTTATGGTGTGTGCCATTAATCATGGCCATCCCCACTCACTGTATTATATAATTTATTCTAGGAGATCATATGAATGTCAACGGATTTCACAAATCCAACTGGTAGCCAAGGGACATGTGTTAACTGTGGCATTTCTATCCCTGTGCTCGTTCCCACACTCTGCATCCAAACCCGGACATGAACCTCAAACCCAACTCTCAGTAGTACTAGCCAAGTCAATGGGGGGTGGGGGGTGGACCCAGGCACCTCCTTCTATGGGACTTCATATCCTTTGGGGTTTTCTTGCTTCTGGCACACCATCCTTAATAAGGAGGAATTAGGAAGATGAGTGTTTGGATACAACTAGTTCAGGAAGGTCACCCATTCCTTTCCAGGAACTTCATGGAAAGGATGATCTCACATGAGCTGGTTTGCAGAACCAACTGACTGTCAGAACTTAATCGCAGCTGTGAGCCAGAAAGTTCCTGATTCAAATCTTACCCCTGCCATGAGCTCAAAAGCTAGCCTTTGATAAGCCCTTGTCTCGGTAAGTCTTGGGTTCCCTCCCCGCATCTGTGGTATTAAAGGAACAGCTTGTCTGTTCTAAGGGTTACCAAGATAATCCTTGTTGGTCTGAAGCAGCAGAACAAAGTTTGAGTCCAGTGGCACCTTTAAGGCCAGCAAAGTTTTATTCAGGGTATAAACTTTCATGTACAAGCTCACTTCCTCTGAGTATCTAAGGAAGTGTGCTTGCACACAAAACCTTATACCTTGAATACAACTTCGTTGGTCTTAAAGGTGCCACTGGGCTCAAACTTTGTTCTTGAGATAATCCTTGAACACTCTAAGAGCTATAATAATGGTAAGGATTACTGTTACTAAAGCAACTGGTTGGAGATGGAGTCAAAGCAGTTATACAGCAAGCTTCCACCTAGCGGAACTAAAAGTGTGTTATAAAAAAGCCATGCGGTATCCAGCACTGATATACCGTAGCTTCAATTACTTGAGTTCAGCAGTTAACAAAAGAGGAAACTCTTAGATTTAAAACTAATCATTTTTTGGCCAATCATGTCTAAGACTTTTGTTTCAAGCAGAAACTCTCCAGTTCCGTATATGGAGAAAGCTATAGAAATCTTCCCCACGATTCTGAATGGAGCTATTTATCATGGTAATTAGCCTGTTTGTTCTGGACCTCAGGCTAATTGTGATGAAACTTCAACACATTTGCAGTGCTCGCTGTTAGGAGAGGCCATAAACAGACCCAGCCACTAATTGCCACAAACAGCTGGAACAGTTTTGACTTTGTGTAAGGAGTCTATCCTTGTGTGGATCACAACAAACTATGGCAGGTCCTTAAAAGAGATGGAATTACCAGACCACCTCACATGTCTCTTGAGAAACCTGTATAAGGGTCAAGAAGCAACAGTTAGAACCGGATATGGAACAACTAATTGGTTTCGCATAGGAAAAGGAGTACGACAAGGATGTATATTGTCACCTTGCTTATTTAATATATATGCAAAGTACATCATGCGAAATGCTGGCCTGGATGAATCACAAGCGGGAATTAAGATTGCTGGGGAAAAGATCAACAACCTCAGATATGCAGACGATACCACTCTAATGGCAGAAAGTGAAGAGGACCTAAAGAGCCTCTTACTCAGGTTAAAAGAGGAGAGCGCAAAAGTGGGCTTGAAGCTCAACATCAAAAAAACTAAGATCATGGCATCCGGCCCCATCACTCCTTGGCAAATAGAAGGGGAAGTCGTGGAAGTAGTGACAGACTTCACGTTCCTGGGATCCCAGATCACCACAGACTGTGACTGCAGCCATGAAATTAAAAGACGCCTGCTCCTTGGGAGGAAAGCAATGGCGAACCTAAACAG
>NW_015173693.1:799117-817238 GCF_001447785.1 Gekko japonicus | reverse complement strand
GACTCGACTGTGCAACTGAACAACAACAACAACAACAAAGGAGTCTATCTCCACCTTTGAGAGCCAGTTTGGTGTAGTGGTTGGGACCGTGGACTCTAATCTGGGTGAACTGGGTTTGATTCCCCACTCCTCCCCGTGCAGCTGCTGGTGTGACCTTGGGTCAGTCGTAAGTTCTTTCAGAGCTGTTCTCTCTCAAGCAGTCCTCAGAAGAGCTCCCCCAGCCCCACTTATCTCAGGGTGTCTGTTGTGGGGAGGGGAAGGGAAAGGAGTTTGTAAGCTGCTCTGAGACACCTTCGGGTAATGAAGGGCGGGGTATAAATCCAATCTCCTCCTCTCCTCCTCCTCCTCCTTCTCATCCTCTGGTGGTTCTTCAGACATCTCTGGCATGAGAAGAGGTTGAGCCCTAGTTTCCTCTGGGAAGCAGATTCTCCAAAGAATGGAGGAACAATCTTGTTGGTGTAAACCAAAAGAAAAAGGCTGCACACCTCTGGGCTGCACAATCATCACTGTCAATGTTACATGGACTTATTGTGTTTGCAAGATTAGTATTAATCAGAATACACTGCGGGAAGTGCAGTAAATCAATTTCGGAAATGTCAAGCCAAATCCTCTCTGCCACCTTAATAAACAGCTTCCCTTTTACATAATGCTGGAAACTGAATAAGGAGATATGTATCAGTGGAAGGGAGAGCTCTTCTGGCAGGGTCTGTAGCATCTCTTCTTTGGAATCTTTGATATAAAGGTTCCATGAAAACAGAATTATCTCCATACTAACATTCCCAAGGGCTTAAAAAACAAGTGTGTGGGGGGGAAAAATCAAAACTCACAGAGCAATGATATTGTCAAAAGGCCTTTGGCCATCTTTAGCCTGAAATATTAAGATGATAAATGAATGCCAATTTTGTGCACATTTTCCAAATATTTGCTAAAGTGACACAACGCATATATTTATTTCTTGACCTCAGTTATTGTCCGCCTTTCTTTTTGAGAATCAGTCTGGATTACGGACTTAGAAACCAGGGTAGTAAAAGTAAAGATATCCCCTTTTCGAAACATGCAAAAATTGGGAATCGATTTATGGATGTGTGATCAGAGCTGTAAAGAAAGCACAATATGCCTCTAAAAATAATCTTCTTTAAATAGCAGGATAACATTAAGGGCATTCTGGTAGATTCTTCTCCAAGAAGTTAGAGGCAGTTCACCTATAATACAAAATGCCCTCTTGACTTTGCATTCTTGAAAGAAGGAGAGCAGAGAGCCCGTTTAGTGTAGTGGTTAGGAGCATGGACTCTAATCTGGGAGAAACAGGTTTGATTCCCCACTCCTCCACATGCAGCTGCTGGTGTGACCTTGGGTCAGTTACAAGTTCTTTCAGAGCTACTCTTTCACCAGCAGTTTCTGCCAGAGCTCTCTCAGCCCCAACTGCCTCACAGGGTGTCTGTTGTGGGGAGGGGAAGGGAAAGGAGTAGGAGATTGTAAGACGCTCTGAGACTCTTTCAAGTAGTGAAGGGCAAGTTATAAATCCAATCTCCTCCTCCTCCTCTTAGGAAGGGGCCTGGAAGAAACTTCCAGAGATGTGAATAGAAACAGGAGAAGATCTGGATCAGACAAAGCCTTAATTTCTAATATTCAGTTGAAAACTACTATGGGATAGAATTTTGCATGGCTGCAGTTGCGCCCCGCCCCCCCGCTGAAACCCCTTTCATTGGAGAAGAGAGTGAAAAACCTTTCCATTTTATGCTGGAAGTCATTATAATGACTACATTAAGACTGTTATCTCCTTGGTGTCACTTGACCTATTAGAATTTCCCAGGCCTGAGCTATCAAATCCCAGCATCCAATCAGCACATTTTCTGGTGAGTGGTCTGAGGTGGTCTGTTAGCCGCACGACTGCAGGCAGCAGCAACCCTGGTCTCCCACTCTTTGAAAGAGGAAGAGGATCTAAAAATATTGAATTCAATACTCAGTCATGCACCGAGAGTCAAAATACACAATGAATGTAAATACACGTATGTAAAAAAAATGTAAAAAACTTATTTTGATAAGGAAGAACTTCTTTGGAATGAGATCATCTGGAGCAGTGGAATGCTAAAGGGCCCTTATCCCTCTTTTTCTTTTCTTTTTTAGCCTGCCTCCACTCCAAAAAGCTCATGGAAATTTCCCTGGAATGGCCAGAGAGATGCAAATGCTCCTTAGTTTGGTCCGGGATTTTTCCATTTTTAATGTCCAATTTGTGCCCATTCAGTCTCATATATGGGAGCGGCTCCATCTAGGCAATGTGGACCATCAAAGGCCATTGCTGGCAGATGAATGCATATCTGACATTAGTGATCCCTTGAAACTCTGCCTCCTAGTCTGAGCAGATGGCCTGTTGCTAGAGTTCTTTGCCAGTTCTGAGTTGCTCGATGCATATAAATGAGGCCACATGAATGATCAAACTGTCCTGGATTAAACTCTATTAATCTATCAATATATTAATATAACTATCAATGAAATCCAGGGTCACTGCAATGGAAAACTACCTCTGGACATCTCTTGCCTTGAAAATCCTGTGGGGGTCATCATAAGTTGGCTGTAGCTTGATGGCGCTTTCCACAACCAACCAAGTCCTGTCAAATAGTAAGGTGGATGTTGACACATGTCAGGTATGGATTAGTGGCAAAATCTGTGCCAAATGTTCGTCTCTATGGGTTCTTGGTTTGGTGGCTGCTGGTGGTCAAAATGCTGACAATGCTGTTGGGTTGCCTTTTAGTGAACCTGTGCTGAAGAGCCTCTTGCTCAAAGTAAAAGGTTGGATTGAAACTCAACATGAAAAAAACTAATATCATGGCATCCGGCCCCATCACTCCTTGGCAAATAGAAGGGGAAGTCGTGGAAGTAGTGACAGACTTCACCTTCCTGGGATCCAAGATCACTGCAGATGGTGATTGCAGCCATGAAATTAAAAGACGCCTGCTCCTTGGGAGGAAAGCGATGGCGAACCTTGACAGCATAATAAAAAGTAGAGACATCACCCTGCCAACAAAAGTCTGTATGGTCAAAGCAATGGTATTCCCAGTAGTCATGTATGGCTGCAAGAGTTGGACTATAAGGAAGGCCGAGCACCAAAGTATAGATTTTTTTGAATTATGGTGCTGGAGAAGACTCTTGAGAGTCCCCTGAACTGCAAGGAGATCAAATCAGTCAATCCTAAAAGAAATCAACCCTGACTGTTTCCTGGAAGGCCAGATACTGAAGCTGAAGCTCAAATACTTTGGCCACCAAATGAGAAGGGAGCACTCACTGGAGAAGACCCTGATGCTGGGGAAGACTGAAGGTCAAAGAAGACGGAGATGGCAAAGGATGAGATGGTTAGACAGTGTTATCAAGGCAACGATCATGAAATTAAGCAAACTCTGGAGCACGACTGAAGACAGGAGAGCGTGGCATGATGTTGTCCATGGGGTTACGAAGAATCGGACTCGACTATGTGACTGAACAGCAACAAAAAGCTGAAGGGCTGGGATAGTTTAAAGTAACTTAGTTCAGCTGTGTATTACTAACGTACAAGAGTGCCAGCTAGCCACAACTAACTTGATGGCGACCTCAGCAAGGGGTGTTCAAGGCAAGTGAGAAGTGCAGATGGGTTGCCAGTGCATTCCTTTGCCAGTGCACAGTGCACCAGTTTGGCATAGTGCTTAAGAGCAGCGGACCCTATTCTTGAAAAAAGAGCAGTTTCTGTCAAGAGCTCTCTGAGCCCCGCCTACCTCACAGGGTGTCGGAAAGGAGCTTGTAAGCTGCTCTGAGACATCTTTGGGTGGTGAGGGGCGAGGTATAAATCCAATCCTTCTTCTTCTTCACAGTTCTCTCAGAGCTGTTCTCTCAGGAGCAGTTCTCTCAGAGCTCTCTCACCCCCACCTAATTCACAGGGTGTCTGTTGTGGGGAGAGGAAGGGAAGGGGGTTGTAGGCTGCTCTGAGACTCCGAGTGAAGTGCGGGGTATAAATCCAACTCTTCTTCTCCTTCTCCTCCTCCTCCTCCTCCATCTTCCTTGGTGGTCTCCCATCCAAGTATTGATGCTGCTTAGTTTCTGAGATCTGATAAGACTGGACTGGACCATGCTACCCCTCCCATAAACCCTAGTATAACGTACTGGATGAGTATTGCTTTTTTAATTTGGGGTGTGAGAGTGCAGATTTCACTGGTAGGTGGTCCGCTGGTGGTAGGGTTGCCAAATCGAAATTGGCCGGGAGCGGGGGGCTCCCGGCCGGCATCCTCTTTGTGCGTGCGCACCGCGTCACGCGGAAGTGACGTCACATGCTGGGGGCGGAGCCACGCCATTTGAGGGGAAAACTCTTTGTTTTCCCCTCAAATGGCGTGGCTCCGCCCCCAGCGTCCAACGTCACTTCCGGGTGATGTGGACGCGGGGGTGGGTTTTCCCCCGGGCCCTGATTCCGCGGGAGCGGGAATCGGGGCTCGAAACCGGGGGGAATTCCGCCCCCCGGGGGCATTTGGCAGCCCTAGCTGGTGGTACATGGCTATTTTAGGTTAGGGCTCTTTTTGAGGCAGGAACTCCTTTGCATATTAGGCGACACACCCCTAATGTAGCCAATCCTCCAAGAGCTTGGAGAGCTCTTCTTACAGGGGCTACTGTAAGCTCTTGGAGGATTGGCTTTGTTAAGGGTGTGTTGCCTAATATGCAAAGGAGTTCCTGGTACAAAAAGAGCCCTGAGGGGAACTGTGTTGGTCTGGAGTAGAACAGCTGAACTGGAGTTCTTAAGAGGAGTCATGTGTCAGTATCCGATGAAGGGAGGATTGACTCTTAAAAGTTTATATGCTGAAAAATTTCATCAGTCTCGAATAGGTTTACCAAATTCCAGGTGGTAGCTGGAGACCTCCCACGATTACAACTGATCTGCAGGCAACAGAGTTCAGTTGGCCTGGAGAAGATGGCCTCTTTGGAAGGCAGATTCTGTGACATTGAAGTCCCTTTCCCAAACCCCACCCTCCTCAGGCTCCACTCCCCAAATTTCCAGGTCTTTCCCAACCCGAAGCAGGCAACCCTAGTCTCTAAGGGGCTACTGGATTCAAATCTAGCTGTTTCAGGCTAGAAATTAGGGAAATGTCGGACCCACAGAATAGTACTATCTTGTTAAATGGAAGTCTCCAATTTAGTTACTAAGGCCCCGGTCAAACGGGAGGTTTAGCCCCGCAAGAGGGATGGATAGGGGGCGCAGCAAATGGGCGCTATCACACCGCGACACCTGGGAAGCGGCGCCCACCTGTCCCTGGTCTGTCCCTGAAGGCCGATAACACACAGCAAAAAAGAACCTACAAAAGAGCAGTACCTACCTGAAACACTGCAGCAAGCGTGGCCTTGGGATTGCCGGCGTGCCCGTCTTCAGGAGCATTCGAGGCTCCCGGCACTTCGCATGCTCACACATGCGCAACTGGCTGCCTCATTCTCCCTTCAGTGGCTCCCCCCCCCGGCATCTGATCGTGCTGGGGAGCAACTGCGTGGCAGCTCAGGGGAGATTTGTCTGATCCCGCCGCCGCATGTCTCTTTTGGTGCGGCTCTAAAAAGCCGCACTTTGGCCGCATTTCCCCCCGTGTGGCCAGGGCCTAACTATCATTAAAAAAGATCCTCCTTGTTAACAAATATAGAAATTGTTTACTTGTGCTAGGATGATGAAACATTTCATACATTTTGCTTTGAAAGGCTTCTTTGTGAAAGTTGCCCTTTCCTAATTCATATAGAAGGAAAGTCTAAGAGAGCCTTCATTTGAATGGCTTTAAGCAAATGTTAGAAAGGTTACCATTCATAGACTTTCCAATCTCTTCTGGCTAGTTGACATTTTTTATGAGTACGCTTTTACCTTCAGCTGAATTATAGTGGTTAGTAACAAGCCAAGGATGGTAAAATAAAATATGTTATTCACACAAAGGGAGGGGGGGATGATTAAAACTGCTTGGAACTATGTTCTGCCTTCCATGAGGGCTGGATCCTGATCAAACCTACCACATGGTGCTCTTATTTCCCCTTCAATGCCTTTCCAAGTGCCAAAACGGTTGGAGGGTGGGGTGGGGTGGGGTGGCCACTCAGCACTTGATTTATTATCATTTGTATTTATACCCCGCCCTCCCTGTGAGGGAGAGAAGAGGGCTGTAGATTAGGATTGGACCATCGCAGCATTTTAAAATGACTTTAAAATGGTGGTGGCGTCGTCATGGCGACCGTGAGGACGCCATCAGTCTAGTTTGGCCTACAGAGAGGATGAATTTCTGTTCTAGGAGCTGATCTGTACAGTAATGTCGGGATAAAGTGGCTTCCATGTAAGAGCAGGATATTTGATTGGATTATTTTCAGTTACTCCTCCAGCTTCCCTTTCCTCCCCCGCAGTTAGCATGTAAGGAGCAGAGAGAGAAAGATTAGACCGAGCACCCTAATGTAAATGTAATGCAGGCGCTCGCTAGAGAAGCCATCGAAATTCTTCCTGGCGCCCTTGTGTGGCTGTGATTTGATTTTCAAAAAAGGAAAAGAAAAACCAGCCTAAAGGGGAAATGTAGATAATGCTAAGACTGATTACATTGCTCCAAGGAGCAAGCCATAAGTGAGGGGAACATCTCTTGAACTCCCTGTTGCAATGGCAGCGGCAGCTGTTTCGTCTTCTTCTGGATCTGTATTAAATTCGCAGTTCAATCATATCCTTTTTTTTAAATGTTCAGGCAAAATGGCAGGGCAGTTTCTTTAATTCAGAAGGCTGGGTTTTTTAAAAAAATTAAAAAAAATAACATAAGGCTCTCACCTCTACTGATTGACTGATTTGCCCTTCTAAGTGGCGTTACACTCATGTTAGTCTCCGCCAGGTACTAAAGCAGCCTAAATGAATTAAAATTCATCAGAGTTCCTCTCCGTCGCACCAGGCACCTTCCCTTTTCCATTGAACTCACAGACATGAGCTGCTCTTCCATGTCTTTGAAGTTTCTGGCAGTAAAATAAATAACCTGCTTACAGTTATAGGTGCAGGAGAAAGTTATGGGATTGCTTAATGAATCGTTTTAGTGCGCTTAAGATGTTAGACATACTAGCTGGTGATTGGGGTAGGATTATTCCATTTTTAAACCCACTGTTGAACTGTGTATTGTAAAAGCTGGAGAGCCCTCGGGGAACAATGTACAATCAGAAGGTACTTTGTGTGCCAGTTAATGCTTTAATTGTAAGCGTTATTTGCCGCCTTAAGAGGAGATGTATGTAGCGTAGCAATGGAGGGCTGATTTATGGTTGCGTCACAAAGCTGGTTAAAAGAGCATAGTCAAATTCAAAATCTGCCCCCTCTTCAAAAATAATTTCCAAGCGTAAAATAACACATACATAATATCTTTTGCCCACGTACCCTGGAATGACACCAAGAGGCATGGATGGGTTGGGTTAAGCTGGGCTTATTAAAACTGGAGCTTCCTGGTCTCCCACTCTGGCAGCCTTCTGTGCTACCACTGCTCCATAAGAGGGTGGCGGCGGGAAAGGTGGTGAAGTCAAGTGTTGGTGGGGAAACTTCCCCTCAGCTTCTGAGACCAAGTCAGAACGGCAGTCATTGTGTCAACGTGACACTTTAAGATTCACCTGAAACTCTTATGAGAGCCAGTTTGGTGTAGTGGTCAGGAGTGTGGACTCTAATCTCGGAGAACCGGGTTTGATTCCGCATTCCCCCACATGCAGCTGCTGGCGTGACCTTGGGTCAGTCACAAGTTCTTTCAGAGCTGTTCTCTCAAGGGCTCTCTCAGCCCCACCTACCTCACAGGGTGTCTGTTGTGGGGAGGGGAAGGGGAAGGGATTGTAAACTGCTCTGAGACTCCTTCGGGTAGTGAAGGGTGGGGTATAAATCCAATCTCTTCTTCTTATGGCAAAATCATTAATGTTTGAGGAGAATCCTATAGTGCAGTGGTGGCGAACCTATGGCACGGGTGCCAGAGGTGGCACTCAGAGCCCTCTCTGTGGGTACGCGTGCCATCGCCCCAGCCAGGCCCAGACCATCATTAAAGTGTCTGCCAAATAATTTTAAGTAAATGAAAGCATTTGGGATTGCTTTCCTTACTTTGTTTGTATCATCCTAAGTTAATGTATGAGTTGTTTTAACCTCAGTATTCAGGTTAAATTGCCGTGTTGGCACTTTGCGATAAATAAGTGGGTTTTGGGTCGCAGCTTGGGCACTCGGTCTCTAAAAGGTTCGCCATCACTGCTATAGTGTCACACTGTCATTGTTTCTGAATTCACCTCAGAAGTGATGTCTCAGTGTTTCTGCAATCACAACCCTCCCGCCCCGGCCCACCCCATCTGCCTCTGGGTGCCAGCCATCTGCTGGCAGCCCTAATTATAATTGATGTGCATGTTGTCGTGTGAGGCAAAGGGCTCTTTTTACCATTGCTGGTGATTGTGTAGTAAGGTTAATCAATTTTGGAGTGAAATTGTATCACAAATTCATTGGATAACAGGACATTATATCCCTAAAGACCCAACCATAATTCTTTTGGACTTATGACTAAGAATTAGGATTCCTCAAAATACTAAAGACCTCATTTCCACTCTTTTGGCAGCAGCAAAACATGTCCTTGCTTCAAACTGGAAATTACAGAATCTCCCATTGATGCATCTGTGGTACCAGAAGGGTATGGGAATATATTTTTTTTACTGGACAAGACCTCAGACTGGATTGCGCAACAAGATAGACAGGTTACTTCTACTAGTATTATGGCCAAATGGTCATCATGGCTAGATGGTTTTGCTGACTCAGAGGGAACCTTGCAGAAAGCGGCCTTAATTGTTTCCCACACCTTATATCTTTACCATTATGTAGTCGAAGGATCTTTAAAACTGGCCTGAGAACTCCATTTCTTTTTCTTTTTAATTATTTGAATGATAAGCTCAAAATTAGCAGATAACTTGTAATGGCAATCCTTGATTTACCCCAAACTTAATTAAAATTTCTGTAATTGTTTGCATTTATGCTTTACTAAGCACTGCATTGTATTTTATGTCAATCTTCAATAAATAGTTTAATTTTTTTTAAAAAAAACACCTGTGATGTGCAGCAAAATATTGACCACATTCAGCTTCTAACACTCCAGCTAGGGAGGGTCAGCTAAAAGCAGCTCACTAAAAGCGGCTTGAGTAAAGGCAACCTCGACTGGGTCCCAGACTCAGGGCAGCTAATGTTCTTATGCCTTATTTCTCTCAAAATTAGCAGATAACTTGTAATGGCAATCCTTGATTTACCCCAAACTTAATTAAAATTTCTGTAATTGTTTGCATTTATGCTTTACTAAGCACTGGATTGTATTTTATTTCAATCTTCAATAAATAGTTTAATTTTTTATAAAAAAAACAAACCTGTGATGTGCAGCAAAATATCGACCCCATTCAGCTTCTAACGCTCCAACTAGGGAGGGTCAGATAAAAGCAGCTCACTAAAAGCAGCTTGAGTAAAGGTAACCTTGACTGGGTCCCAGACTCAGGTCAGCTAATGCTCTTATGCCTTATTTCTCACCACCTGCAGAAAATTGTGCAGAGAGG
Organism: Gekko japonicus; assembly: GCF_001447785.1. Classification (NCBI taxonomy): domain Eukaryota; kingdom Metazoa; phylum Chordata; class Lepidosauria; order Squamata; family Gekkonidae; genus Gekko; species Gekko japonicus. The sequence continues at coordinate 807,692 of NW_015173693.1, read as the reverse complement.
AACTGAGCCCCACCAACCCCAGTTAACCACTTGAGCCACCGCAGCTTAATTTACCTCAAACTTAATTATAATTTCTGTAATTGTTTGCATTTATGCTTTACTAAGCACTGCATTGTATTTTATGTCAATCTTCAATAAATAGTTTAATTTTTTTTAAAAAAAACACCTGTGATGTGCAGCAAAATATTGACCACATTCAGCTTCTAACACTCCAGCTAGGGAGGGTCAGCTAAAAGCAGCTCACTAAAAGCGGCTTGAGTAAAGGCAACCTCGACTGGGTCCCAGACTCAGGGCAGCTAATGTTCTTATGCCTTATTTCTCTCCACCTGCAGAAAATTGTGCAGAGAGGAACTGAGCCCCACCAACCCCAGCCCTGTGCTACACAGGAGCCAGGGGTCAGTTGAATGCTGGCCAGTACCAAGGGAGCCCCTTCCCCATGCCCACTGCCTTAAAAAGGTCTCCCTTGCTCGAAAGCCAGTTGAATCCGACTCTAGCTTATCTCCATTTCCAAGCCGAAGAGCCAGCGCTGTCCAAAGACATTTCCGTGAGGCTGGCATGACTAAACACTGAGGTGCACAGAACACCGTTACTTTCCCACCAAAGCAGTACCTATTTATCTACTTGCAATTTCTTGCTTTCGAACTGGTAGGCTGGCAGGAGCTGGGACCAGAGATGGGAACTCACTCCATCACGTGGCACTCGGGTCTTGAACTGCCGACCTACAGGTGTTCTGGTCTGCAGCTCAGTGTCTTAACCTCTGAGCCACCGCAGCGCCCACTACCTCACAGCTGATAAATGGTTGGCTTGGGTGAACTCCAGGGGTCATTGGGGGGGGACGCGGGGGGACGCCATCCCCCCGGGTGAGGTGCGGGAGGGCGGGGCCTGGAGCTCCCTGCTGGTGCCTGCTGGAGGTCGCCGCCGGCTGTGGGGAGGACACACTTCCGGTGATGTCAGGGGGTGTGGCATATGCTAATGAGTCCCCCTAGCTCTTTTTCTACGAAATGACCCCTGGTGAACTCCCTCCATCAATGGATGCCTCCAGGTGTTTGCCAAGTTTTCTTGCCTATCATATATCAGCCCACATGTTCCTGCTAACCCAATTAGGGCCTCACCAGTCCTGGTACCAGACCCATTTAAATTACTTATCCCCTCACTACGAGATTAAGAGAATGAAACAGATGAAGGGAGGTGGGGTTCAAGACAAATTGATGGACCTAAAGGGCAGTCATGCTTTGCACTTGGAAAACAGCCGTCGAATACAAATAACTTTCCCCCACACACACACACACATACAGATAACTGTGTGAAATTGGTCCAGTTTGTCTAAGCTCATCTACTAAATAGGCTCCATAGAAATCAATGGGATCAGCATGCAAGAATATATATTTTTGATTGAGGTATATATTCATAGGGTGAGAGTCTGCAGATCCATTCCACTGATGGTCTCAATTTCCTGCAGTCCAAGGAGCCTTCCGTTGATGCAAGAGACTCTTCCGCTGCAGGGGTACTAGAAGAAAGGGCCATTGTTAGCTGAACAGATCCATGGGACCCAACCTATTGATGTAATGGAATGAGAATAAATGGGACTAGTAATAACTGCCTTGACCTGGATGGCCCAGGTTAGCCCTCTCCAAAACTAAGTGTGGTTGACCATGGTTAGTACTTGGTTGGGAGACTGCAAAGGGAGTCCAGCTTTGCGATGTAGAGGTAGGCACTGGCAAACCATCTCTGTTCATCCCTTCCTTGAAAACCCTACGGGGTCATCATGAATTGGCAGTGATTTAACAGCGCTTTCCATCACCAGTGTTCATTATCTGGTGGGAAAGCACACTGAATCTTCCACCCAAAAAAGAGAGAAGACACCGACATCCTAATTCTCGAAACCGTTCATCTGCTGCGTGACCGAGAGTGCATCTGAAGTTGTATTAAATCAAATTAGGAGGTACTAGTTTTTTGCTGCGCTTCATCGGCGGGAAGCCGCAGTTGAGCCACGGAAGCGCTCCGCTTCCCAGATGTGCCGGTGAGATCGCGCCCAGAAACTCCGCATGTCTTCTGTCCCTCTAGTGAGGCAACTGTTCCGTGTGACCGCAGCCTAAGTGTGGTTGACCATGGTTAGTACTTGGTTGGGAGACTGCAAAGGGAGTCCAGCTTTGCGATGTAGAGGTAGGCACTGGCAAACCATCTCTGTTCATCCCTTTCCTTGAAAACCCTACGGGGTCATCATGAGTTGGCAGTGATTTAACAGCACTTTCCATCACCAGTGTTCACTATCTTGTGGGAAAGCACACTGAATCTTCCAACAAAAAAAGAGAGAAGACACCGACATCCTCATTCTCGAAACCGTTCATCTGCTGCGTGACCGAGAGTACATCTGAAGTTGTATTAAATCAGATTACTCTTGTAAGGCGCCTCAAAAAGTGAAATGAGGAATCTTGTAATCTGCTATTTCTTGGATGGACATACTTATCTTGTAATTCTTGGGGGGGGGGCACTGCATCTATTCTCTGCTCTGCTTAGATGGTATTTTGTTGTTCATTCTCTCCCCCAATTTAATTACCCAGTGGGCTTCAAAGGTCCCTAGAACACGGCAGCACCAGCTGGGTATTGATTAGGAACATTTGATCCTTGTCATACGGATCCCTAAACAGGCTGGACTAATCGGATTGCTCCTTGGATACAGGCAAGCAAGATGTTTTGCTGACAGGAGCCAAGACGTGCGGATGGGGTGGGAAATAAGAGTGGTTCTGAGGATTGATATGTGTAGCTTTAATATTTCAGGGAGCATAACAGACTGTAACACCATGAGGAAGGCAAGCAGCCAGGTAGTTGACAAGTTTATAGTACTGTTCAGACCAGAACTTCTGGAATAAATTCAAAATGCTTGAGAGGGTCTTACACTTTATGGTCATGACTGAGTGCCCTTCACCTGTTTTAGGATGCCCTTCAGAAGTCTGTGTAAAGGTGGTAAAATGAAATTGGGTTGTTTTCACTGGAGGAATTTGGTGCGGCTCATAAACCATTGTTTCCCTTCCTGACACAAATTGAGTGCCCCGAACTAAAGCACAAATAAAGAGCTACCTAACTGAAAAGGAAACTCATTTTCGCAACTAATTCCTAGCCCGTGTGACAAGATTCTTATCCAATTTTTGGTACGGTTCACTTCTATTTATTGCTGCTTTGGAAATAATTGTTATTTGCTCCTTGGATGTGCATGCTTCCTCTTCTTGAAATGACATGTTTGAGAATTTTATATCTTTTCTTAAATCTCGAATTTCCACAGGTGTGTCTCTGTGTGACAGGGAGTAATAGTTGGTGTAATTTTTATAGTTGTTTGTTGATATGCTACTGCCCATTTAAGAGGGAACCATGTGGCATTCCGGGTAATGGAGATGGCAGTTAGAGATGGCAGTTAGCAGACTCCGGTGCCGAAGTGATTCTGGTTTTGAAAGTGTTTTAGTTCATGTTTGGTGTGTCCTTCAGAAATAAAAATCAAGTTTCTACATCCTGCCCTTTCCCGGATTGGAGTGTAAGGTGTGCAGCCATCTCTATCTAGTCACATGCATAAATGAAGCTGCTTTACAAAGTCACTGCAGTATGATTGCCTGTCAGCATTTAGTATTTTACCCACAATGCATTTAAGCAATGAACCAAAGTGAATATCTAAGGAGATGTTCATGATTTGATTTCAGTCACTGTGATTAGAATCATCAAGGGCACTTAACATATGCACCATGGAAGCGTTAAGAGCACCTACTAAGGTAAACTGACTGTTAGCCAGTGGCAGAGTACAAAAATGTTTCATAAGCAGTGTGTACAACAATACCAACTCAGACCTCTGGTCTATCAGGATCAGTACTGTGTATTCTGACTGGCAGTGACTCTAGGGCCTCAGGCAAAAGTCTTTCACATTATCTACCATCTGATCCGTTTAAACGGAGACGCTGGGGACTGGACCCGGGACCTTCTACATGCAAACCATGAAGTAGGTCATTTAATAGAATGTAAAGTAATTGTATTTGAGGATTATGAAAGAACCTCACTATTTGTTCCTAACCTTGCTGATTTTGTGACCTATTAGGAACAAATAGTGAGGGTTTTTTTTTCATAATCCCCAAGTATAGTTACTTTAGAGAGGCAAATGCCAACGGTCGGGCCCTTCTGTCACACGGCATGCTCCAGCGCGGCCTTGGCTCAGTCCTCGTGGCTCCGCCCCGCCTGCGCCGTCCACGCTCGCATGTCGTCCTGGCTCCGCCGACGTCTGTTTCGCCTCCAATGTACCCGGACGCCATCTTTGCCGCTCGCCGCTTTCGCCGTCCACTGGGCTCCGACACTACAACGACCTCCACAGCGGGGGAGGGTGCCCCCTACCTTCTAAGGTAGGTTCCTATTTATCTACTTGCGCATTTTTGATGTTAGTTGGCACTTTTGAACCGCTGGGTTAGCGGGAGCTGGGACAAGGGCCAGGTGCTCACTCTGGCCACGGCGGGTTTCGAACAGCTGTTAATATGTTATTATTAGCAGGCATTTAACCGCCTGCGCCACCGCTCCCATGACTCAAGAAACCAGTAACGACCTCTTCAAAAGGTAGGTAGCACTTCTTCTCCTTTGTTCTGAATATTCAGGATTCAAAAAAAGTATTTCAGTTTTGAAAGCTCAGTGGTTTTGTTTGGTTCAGTAGAAGGCTTTTTCTTAGCCTCTGTCCTTCATAGATACTTTGTTCTGCTGCTTTTACTAGTTCCTTCTACTACTTCAGTAGAAGGCTTTTTCTTAGCCTCTGTTCTTCATGGATACTTTGTTCTGCTTCTACTAGTTCCTTCTACTACCCTGTCTGTCTGTCTGTCTATCTATCTATCACTGTGATCACACACACTGAATAATCCTTTTTCAATGCACTTCCCAACTGGATTTTGCCAGTCCACACAATAAAATCTAGTTAGAAAGTGCACTGGAAATGGGTTGAAAGTTGATTATTTAGTGCGCGTGACCGCAGCCTTTCTATCAGCTACTTAAAAGCCGCAGAGAAGGGAGTGGTGCTGTGTGGAGGTACCTTGTTTGTTAGCTACTGACCTTGCGGTCTCTGCTCTGGATTATTCTCTTTGTCTCTGACCCTGGCCTGTATCTTTGTAGCCTTGTTCTTGGATTGCCCTTTGGACTTGAAGCTGTGAGTGTTGTCTACCCTGTGCCTGACCCTTGCAACTGTATTTTGACACCTGGCCCTGGGATTGCTTTACAAACTCTGATTCCTAGAAACTGTATTGGAGGTCTTTTCCGCACTTGGATCTCATCCCTGGTTTTATCAGAGTTCAACTCGTGACACAATACCTTGCATCTATCCCTGGTTATAACAGCATCCGTTTATCTTGGGAGAAGTGAGCCACAGGAAACTGACACTGTTTGCCCAAAGCCAGAGCACTCTCCCAGAGCCTCTTTCTAGATCTCGTTGTATTTATTTCCGCAACGGGCATTATTTCTAGTGCTGAGATAATTACAGAGATGAACTCGCGTGTTGTGTAGAATGTAAGTTCGGGGACAGGGTTGAACCAGGATTTAAGGTCTAGTGTGGGAAAGACCTGTGTGCCTGCTGGGATGATGCTGACCAACAGTCTGTGTTCATGCCAACTGAACAAAAGTGAAACAGTGGAACACATGGAACATACTGCCTTTTTTACAAGGACATTCATTCCACATATCTTTACCCTCAATTCTCCCTCTAAGCTGTAGCATCTTGTGAGCAAAAAATGTGAGTTACTGGCATTAAAGCCAAGAGCAAGTGATTTGGCTACTGCATAAATTAGTTTGCTCTGGAGCCATCCTTCCTGAAGTAAGACAACAATGTATGAGCCGAAAGCTAAAAAACTGAGCTAGCTCACACTAACTCGGTTTAGAGGGAACACTGCTCACCCCTATTCTATTGAAATTTTCAGGATCTGATAAATTCTGTACATAGAATCACAGAGTTGGAAGGGACTTCCAGGGTCATCTAGTCCAACCCCCTGCACAATGCAGGAAATTCACAAATACCCCCCCCCCCCCAGTGACTGCTGTTCCATGCCCAGAAGATGACAAAAAACCTCCAGGATCTGCAGCCAAACTGGCCTGGAGAAAAATTGCTTTCTGACCCCAAAGTGGTGATCAGCATTTCTCTGGGTGTGTAAGAAAGGGACACAAGAACTAAGCACTGATGCAACCCTTCCTGCCCTCCCTCTCATGATCTGCTTAAATTCACATACCTCCTCCTTGGAGGCCAATCTAATAAAACCACCTGTAAAGTAGCCAGATTCTGTGCTGAGGCTTTGGCCATAAGAAAGCAGATATTTCAAACCTTTAATAATGTTTTATGTATAATTAGTTACACCTATAAGCCTATTAATCCTTGTATTAATTTCATATTTGTATATAAACTATACTGGTAAACTGCTGTTGGAAAATCTTTTGATCACATTGCTGTTGATGATGACCTCACCATTTCAAAAACAAAATTAAGAGAGATATTATAGTCAAAAGTAGTTCTTGCAAATAAATTGTGTTGAGTGTAAGTAAGAGGGGGACATGGACATCTGAATTCATGTCTCCTGCAGATTTCTGGAGTCTTCAACCCTGAAAACACCACATACCCTTTTGGAATTGTTGGCAATTTACAGGTTGGAAAAAATTTACTACTTTTACAAATGACACTGTAATATGGATAGACTTAACCACTTTACTGAACAATGGCTTGTTGTAACTGTGTCTACACAATGACCCATGGGGGTTCTCTAGATATCCTGCGTCCTTTGAGTCTTGGGTTCTCCAGCTCATACAACTGTAATTTCCTGTTTTTACTAGGCATAAATCTGTTCTGCGTGAAAGTGATTCTGCTTAATTTCCCTGCCTTTCTGAAGCATAAATATTCTTGCCTTGGATTCCTAAGCTATTAGTATGCATTTATTATTATGGCATTTAAAACACTTCCCAACAATCTTTAATGAGGCAGCCAAACAAACTGCTGTTTAATCTGCTAATGTCGGCATTTACAATGTAATTAAGATTAAGTGTTTTGAAAATGAATATCTTATAGTTTTATGCCTAATAACTGCTGATTACTGCAAAACACTTAAAAGCCGTAATAACTAAACAGAATAATTAAAATCATGAAATGAGCCCTGAGTCTCTATGGCACGCGGATGAAATGATACCTTCTTTAAATATGGTGCAGCGCTCTGGGGTGTGTTCTGATGCTGCTGGGTCTCACAATAGACACTGATGTTTTGATGTCCATTAGCAGCTGGTTGATTCTAAATGTGGAATATCAATAAGATACTTAGGGAACTCTCTTTCACAGGGTTTCCTCCTGAGCCCCGGCTTCTCTGCAACAGGGTGCTTTCCTATTCCTGAATCACTCTTTACAGTTAGTCTCCACTGTGGATCTTTCTTCTTCTTTTTTAATCCTAATAAATATCATAATCTATAAATTATACCATTATAACATTTGTGAATGCTTTGAAGAAAGAAAAGAGCAAAGAGACAAATTACAGGGCAAATAATGCAGAATTAATGCAAAAGGATAGCCTGCATTGCTGTATAACAAGATCTGTAATACCCAACAAATGGAGACAACTACCATCGAAATATCTCTCTCGCTCATCTCTTCTGATTGATTTCATCATTTATATGTGATTCATAATTCTTCTCTTAAAAAAAAAATTATAAATACCCAAAGGTATACTCTTATTATTTTTTTCACTACAGACATAAAAAACAAACAACGCATAACACTAACAACCATAACAGGCTTATATTCCATATTCTATTCTTCAATTATCTATTTGTTCCATTTCTAAATTCATTGTCTGTTTTACTAGCTTTCTCTTTTCTGTGTTTTCAAATTTCCATCAAGTTATTACACTTATATTATACCAGTCATAAAATCTCTTCCAAGTTTTTTGAAAAGTCCATTCTGTTCCAGCTCTCATCTCCAATGTCAGTTTGTCATTCTCAGCTGTTTCAAACAGTTTATTCACATATTCTTGTTTCGCTGGAACCTGAGGAACATTTCTGTGCTAGTGCAAACAGAAGTACTCAATTTTTAGGTTTTGTAGTACCCCCCAGGTTTTTATCTTACTTTCAGATTTTTTTCCAATGCAGGGGAGAACTCCAATTTTGCAAGAAAGTCTTATTTCAGTGTAAGTAGGCCTGAGTGGATTTAGCTATCTGCAGATATGGCTATTAGTATATAGATTATGTAAAAGAACAGAAGAAACCAGAAGGTGAAGCAAACTGAATATGCTATAGTTCTGGAATTAATTCTAGAAATCCTCCTAGTTTAGGGCTGCCAAATGTGGGCGGGGGGCGGGGAATCCCCCGCTTTGAAGCCCCGATTTCTGACGCGGCAGAATCAGGGCCTGGGGGAACCCCATCCCTGGCGTGCACATCACTAGCAAGTGACGAAGGGCACGCTGGGGGTGGGGCCACGGCCATACAAGGGAAAACTCTATGGTTTTCCTTGTATGGCCGTGGCCCCGCCCCCAGCGTGCCTGGCGTCTTCCCGTCACTTCCGGGTGATGTGTGTGCACTCCCGGCGAAGATAGACTTGGAC
>NW_015173693.1:795040-798750 GCF_001447785.1 Gekko japonicus | reverse complement strand
AAGTCTCTTATTTTCTAGTGTATTCCATTCTTTGATCCATACCAGGGCTGCTGCTCTATAGTATAATAGCCAATTCGGGACACACCAAATCCTCCTCTTTCCTTTGTATCCTGTAGCATCTTCAATCTTATTCTTGCCCTTTTCCTTAGCCATATAAATTTAGATGTTAATTGGTCTAAGTCTTTGAACAAATTTTGGTTTTGCAATATAGGGATAGTTTGAAATAAGAACATCCATCTTGGTAAAATGTTCATTTTTATTGTAGCTATTCTTCCCATCATAGAAAGTTGCAGATTTTTCCATTTATCCAAATCTGGTTCAGTTGCTTGTAATAAAGCTTTATAATTGTCTTCATAGAGTGTAGTGCATTTATTTGTAACCGTAATTCCCAAATACTTTGCTTTTTTTACTATCTGGCATCCCGTAGTTTCTTGTAGTTTTTCTTTTTGTTTATCCTCCATATTCTTAGTTATGATTTTTGTTTTTTCTGCATTTATTTTGAAGCCTGACATTATTCCATACTCTTCGATCTTTTCCATCAAAGCCCCTGCTGTTTCTATCGGGTTTTTCACTATAAATGCCACATCATCTGCAAAGGCTAAGATTTTGAAATGTTCTTTCTTTATTTGGAGTCCAGTTATTTTACTCTCCCTTCTTATGGCTTCGTTCATGACTTCCAATACCATAATAAACAAAAGTGGGGATAAAGGGCAACCTTGTCTTGTACCTTTCTGGATCTCAAAGCTATTTGAGATTTCTCTGTTAACTAACAATCTTGCTTTTTGGTCTTTATATATTGCTTGGATCATAGTAATAAAGCTTTCTCCTGCTTCTAACATATAAAGCATTTCCATCATAAAAGTCCAGTTAACATTGTCAAATGCTTTCTCTGCATCCAGAAAGATTATTGCCATCTGTTTCTCATGATGCAATTCATAATATTTCAGTACATACATCAAAATTCTCAAATTATGTCTCACTTGTCTCTTAGGTAAAAAACCTGATTGGTCTCTGTTTATTGTTTCCACTAAGACTTTTTTCAGCCTCTGTGCCAAAATGGATGCATAAATCTTATAGTCCACATTTAAAAGTGATATCGGTGTATAGTTTTTCATTTCTTTCTCATCTGAGTTCTGTTTATGAATCAAAGAAATGATTGCTTCCTTCCAAGTGTTAGGGATTATACCCTGTTCTCTCACCATATTACATATGTCCTTGAAGGTTAATGCAATTTGTTCTTCGAATAAGAGATAAAATTTTATGGGTAAGCCATCTGGTTCCGGAGCTTTCCCTCTGTTTTGTCTCTTTATTGCTTCAACCACTTCCATTATTGAGATTGGTTGTTTTAATATTTTTCTTTGCCCTTCTGTAAATTTTAGCATTTGATATTTTTTTTCAAGTATCCTTTAATTTTCTCAATATTCACTGTCGTTTTTCCATATAGGATTTTATAATATTCCTCCATAGCTTTTTTAATTTCTTCATTTCTACAAATTTCTGTTCCTTCTTTTCTTAGGGCTTTGATAAAGGATCTTTCCTTCTGTTGTCTGAGTTTATAGGCCAGCCATCTCGTAGGTTTATTTGCATTCTCAAAAAAAATTTGTTTTGCAAAATATAATTTCTTTGCAATCTCCTCTTTCAATAAACAATTCATCTGGTGTTGTAGCAATTTGAGTCTTCTTTTCGTTCCATCATTATTTACTTTAGCCATCATAATATCCTCTTGTGTATTTATCTGTCTTTTAAAATGTTCATACCTTTGTTTCCTTTGCCTTTTTACTTTCGCTGCTTCTTGTATTAATATTCCTCTGGAGAATGCTTTCATTGCATCCCACACCACCTTTAGAGCTGTTTCTTGTTTTATATTTTCTTTGAAAAAGGCTGTCAGTTCTTCCTTCATATTTTTTACAAATTTATCATTTCTTAAAATCGTTAAGTTCATAGTCCATCTGCTTCTCTTCCCAGCTGTTTGTAGTTCCATATAAAGAGGTTTATGGTCCGCGTATGTCCCACCCTGTATTTCTGTTTCCATTGGATCCTTAACCATTACTGTTGCTCGAAACCATTACTGTTGCTTAACCATTACTGTTGTTCCCTTGCTCGAAAGCCAGTCAAACCCGACTCTAGGGTTGCGGTGCTCATCTCCGTTTCAAAGCCGAAGAGCCAGCGCTGTCCGAAGACGTTTCCGTGGTCATGTGGCCGGCATGACTAAACACCAAGGCGCACGGGACGCTGTTACCTTCCCACAAGAGTGGTCCCTATTTATCTACTTGCAATGTCTTGCTTTTGAACTGCTAGGTTGGCAGGAGCTGGAACTAGAGACAGGAGCTCACCCTGTCTTGCGGCACCCGGGTCTTGAACCGCTGAACTACTGACCTTCCACAGCCTGCAGTTCAGCGTCTTAACCACTTGAGCCACCGCATATTTATGCGGGACCACAAATAATGTCTAGCTGAGTAATATGTGTATTGTTTCATAGTATAGTTTCTTATTCTCCAAGCATCCACCAAGTTTAGTTTCATCAATAATTGTTCTAAATTTCTTGGCATTTCCGTCTTTCTTTTCTTCTTCTTCCCACTCATCTGTTTATCTTTTTCTTCATCGACAATTGTGTTAAAATCTCCCAATAAACAAATGTTTTGGCAATCTTATTCATCAATAAGTTTGTGGAGTCCCTTATAAAGTTTCTCTTGATCTTGGTTTGGGGCATATATATTTACTACCAAAATCTTTTTCTCCTGATTTTGAATTTCCACCATCAAACTTCTGGCATCACCTGAAGCATATACTTTTTCTGGGAATAAATTTCCTTTCACAATCATCGCCACTCCTCTCTTCTTTTTCCCTTCGTCTGAGACTGTAAATGTTTTTCTCAGTTTTCTATTTTGTAAAAATTTCTCATCCTTTTTACGAATATGTGTTTCTTGCAAACAAATGATGTCCAATTTCTGTTTACCTAATTGGTGAAATATCCTTCTTCTTTTTTGTGGTCCATTCAGTCCATTAACATTTACAGATAGTATTTTGATTTTCCCTTTATCTATCACTCTTTCTGTTCTGTTGTTGCCCTTTCACCTTTATCCTTTGCCATGTTCCAATCAGAGATTCCCTTCAAACGATGCACATCCTTCTCTCTTTGGGTTTTGGGTCGGCTCCGGCTCCTCCTTCTTTTCTCTCCTCTTCCTCCTCCTTTTCAGAGATTCCCTTTGAACGATGCACATCCTTCTCTCTTTGGGTTTAGGGTCGGCTTCAGCTCCTCCTTCTTTTCTCTCCTTTTCCTCCTCCTCTTCTTCTTCCTCCTTCTCTTCCATTCCAAGTTCTTCACCATGCTTCCCTAAAAAAATCTTCCAATTTAAAGATGGATGCGATCCAATATTTTTTACCTTGGAAGGTGAAAACCAGACCCTCAGGAAGCAGCCATCTGTATTGGATATCATTTTTCCTCAGTAGCCATGTTAATTTAGCATACTCTCTTCTCTTCTCTCTGACTCTCCATGGAATCTCTTTCAATACTTTTATTTCCACTTCATCCTTCTTTAACGGCTTCGCGTTCACTTCCATTAAAACTTTATCCCTTGCCATCCTCTTATAAAAACGTATCTGTACCTCCCGTGGTACTTTCATCCGCCTTGCATAAGCTGAATTCATTCTGAATACTTGGTCAAACTCTTTTTCCACATCATCTTTTTCCATGTTCATATGGTCTGCCA
>NW_015173693.1:773761-795030 GCF_001447785.1 Gekko japonicus | reverse complement strand
TCTTTCCCCACTTCATCTTTTTCCATGTTCATATGGTCTGCCACTATCTTGGCCATCTTTCCTGTAAGATCTTCATCTTTTTACTCTGGGAAGTTCTGAAATCTTAACACATATGCCTCTTTTTCCACCTGTAATCGTATTAAATCTTGCTCATATTCCCCTTGTTTGTCCTCTTCCCCTGCTTTGATCCTCTTCTCTGTCTACTTGCTGTTTTTCTTCAGCCCTGCTATTTCTTTTGAGTTTTCTTGCTTTGCATACTATTTGTGAATTGTTCAGTTATTTGTGTAATTTGTCATAATATTTCTCCCATTTGAGCTTTGAGTGGATCTACTGCTTCCACGACCATGCTCTGCATTTCCTTCTGTACAGGTGCTGCTAATTTGCTAACAGTCACTCCCCCCTGTCTCTGGTGAAGACTGCGTGTTTTTGGAAGTTTGCACATTCTTAACATTCAACATTTTGCTGCTTTTCTCTGAGTTTTATACAAGTTCCAAAACAATTTCACTTTTGTTTATTATTTTGCTTTCAGCCTGGCTTTCTTCCCAGACCTTCCCAGACCTTTTTATCTCTATGTTTGGTTTGCGCCCAATTCTGGTTCACTGCGCAGTGCTGGAGAGCCACTAATGTCCTTTGGCTGTTTGCCTAGACCTTTGTTTTTGTTTCTCAAGGTCACTGCCTCCGCAACCATGCTCTGCATTTCCTTCTGAACAGGTGCTGCTAATTTGCTAACAGCCACTCCCCCTGTCCCTGGTGAAGACTGCGTGCTTTTGGAAGTTTGCACATTCTTAACAGTCAACATTTTGCTGCTTTTCTCTGAGCTTTATACAAGTTTCAAAACAATTTCACTTTTGTTTATTATTTTGCTTTCAGCCTGGCTTTCTTCCCAGACCTTCCCAGACCTTTTTATCTCTATGTTTGGTTTGCGCCCAATTCTGGTTCACTGCGCAGTGCTGGAGAGCCACTAATGTCCTTTGGCTGTTTGCCTAGACCTTTGTTTTTGTTTCTCAAGGTCACTGCCTTTCCCAGCTTTTAAATACACAGCCTCACTCCAATGGGGGGGGGAGTCCAATTTAAAACTATCAATAGTCAGTAGTCAATTGTAGGCGATTTTAAATATTGCAGACACTTTTATTCTTTCTCAATTCAATGCTTTCACCCCACAAATTATAATGGGCCTCCTGTCCCCTTCCAGAGGGCGGGAAAAATTGAGATTGAGTGGGGACTTACTATTTCTTTAACCATAAACAAGTCTTAAAACAGTTCAGCTCCCAAAACTCCATTCACTTCTCTGTCAATTTCCTCTTGCTCTTATATTAGATGTTTATTGGTATTTTGCCCTGCTCATTCCCCTCTACTCTGCCAAAAAGCCACCAGGGTTTGGGATGTTCTCCCTTGTTTTTTTGCCAGTTGAATAGAAATGGGGAGAAGTTCCAGTCTATTGAGGGGCTACCAATAGCGACAGTCTTTGCTTTGAGCACACAGATCTATTTCATTAACTCACAGTTATGCGCTTGACTCAATATTCGCTTGCCAGCCTCCCGGTTCATGGTAGCAACAGCTCTACCCACCTCTGTGGGTTTCTTCCTCCAGTTTGCTTCAGAGCAAGCCAGATAGGTCTCCCAGCAAGTTGCCTTCTCCCTGGGACCTAAGCTCAAGCCTCCTGCCCCCCATTGCTCCTACCCCGAAGAGTGGGGTGGTCTCCGATGTTCAGAGACCCTTTAAATCTGAGGGAAAGATCGATCGCTCGGAGCTCAGCTCTCGTGCGACTGCTATTGCCGCGCTGCAGCCGCGTCTGTTTCCATAATTCTTTTCTAGTGATTCATCAGTTCTGGAACTGAAAGCCTGTTCCCACTCAGACACAGAGACATAAAGGACAAACTCTGACAAGCACCTCTGAGAGCTGAGGTGAGGACTCTGGCCAGTTGATCCCCAGTCCACCAGTAATACCATGAGAGTAAGAGAAGACATCAATATTTTTAGTGTCTGTGAGATGACCTGAGAAAGGGGGGGGTGTATAGAAATATTGATTTCTAAAAGTTTCATGCCTTCTTCTGTGATGTCTTTCTGATAACATGCTGTGTCTTGTTTCCTGTTGCTAGCCAAATGGTGGGGCCACATGGTCTCAATAGCCATGCCATAAACCCACATTCTTTCACGCTTTCATACCAAAAGCCAGACCTCATGGCTACACTCTCTGGCCCACATGAGAATAGTCACATAGGACATGAAGTACCTGGAAACTAGGTCAATTGCATGCAGGAGGGGCTCCAAACTTCTAGCCTATCCCCACATGCAACTATGACAACCAGCAATTGGGCACACCCATGTCCACTCACAATTGGCTAATAGACATATCTAATTTGTGACTGGAATTGGACTATTTGTTCTGATCCCTAATGGGAAGTGAGCTTGGGATGTTCTCCCTCGTTTTTTGGCCAGTTGAATAAAAATGGGGAGAAGTTCCAGTCTATTGAGGGGTTACCAATAGTGACAGTCTTTGCTTTGAGCACACAGATCTATTTCATTAACTCACAGTTATGCGCTTGACTCAGTCTTCACTTGCCAGCATCCTGGTTCACGGTAGCAACAGTTCTACCCACCTCTGTGGATTTCTTCCTCTGGTTTGCTTCAGAGCGAGCCAGATTTCTTGGATGCTATCCTGATCTTGGTAACTAGGAATATTTAATGTGTAGTTAAGGGAAACAGCCCTAGCCATTGTTATTTTGGAATCTCTTAGTCTGTTGTTGTGCTCTGTACTGAATAAAAATTATTCTTATTTCTAACTTGTCTATGACGTTGTAACTTGAATTCCAAGGAGACC
This sequence comes from Gekko japonicus, assembly GCF_001447785.1. Taxonomy (NCBI): domain Eukaryota; kingdom Metazoa; phylum Chordata; class Lepidosauria; order Squamata; family Gekkonidae; genus Gekko; species Gekko japonicus. The sequence goes on along the minus strand of NW_015173693.1, from coordinate 792,209 downwards.
CTTTAAATCTGAGGGAAAGATCACTCGCTCGGAACTCAGCTCTCGTGCGACCGCTATTGCCGCACGGCAGCCATGTCTCTTTCCATAATTCTTCTCTAGCAATTCATCAGTTCTGGAACCGAAAGCCTGTTCCTACACAGACACAGAAGGCATATTGTTCTGGAAACCAGAGAGGATATAGACCATCTCGTGGTTTGTTGTTTAATGTACTGAAAAAGTACAGGGTTCCCTCCCATTCCTGAACTGGACTGGGTGGGCGAAATCCTGTACAGGGGGTGTCTTTCTTTACAAAGGTTTCTCAGCAGCTCTTTGGAGGTGAATGGCTATGTCCATTGTGCTCACTACAGGCTCAAAGGAACACTACCTGTGGCCACAGTAGGACCATCCAAGGACTGGACAGAGAACTGCCCCTCAATTGTCCCAAATCCTCCAGTAGTATCAAAAGAACATGCAATATGAGTGCACCTATATCTTTGCAATCTGCCTTGGGTGCCAAGAGTAGTCAAAGGTGAGGCATAAATGCTATGAATGTAGTGGAATGTGAATTATATCTTAGTTTTGCAGGGTTGGAATATTCTTGAGTTTGATGCCCTGAGCTCCACAGCCAAGCTGAGGTCTTAACAGGAATTAACCATTCCTTGATTTTAATTGATTGACTTTGATAGTTATGCCCTGATTTTCTCCCTAGCAGGTACTCAAAGTGGCTTACATTGTTCCTCCCTCCGCCATTTAATTCTCACAATAGCATCCCTCTCCATGAGATAGGCTAGGCTGAAAGAGAGTGACTGGCTCAAGGCAGAGTGTGAATTCAAACCTGGGTCTTCCAGATTCTAGTCCAGCATTCTAACCTTTTCATTGTCCTGTGCAGTCCCACATGGGTACTGTGCAGGTGCTCAGGCCAGCCACTGGAAGATTTTCTAGCTAGCCTACTAACAGAGTAGAAGGAGTAACAGAGTAGAAGGAGCCCCTCCCAACTGGAGGTGTTGGAAATGTTTTCCCGCCTAACAGTCACATGCTCCAGGGAGGGGCTCCACACACTCCCTCAGTTCTCTCTTTGCCACCACTGGAGTAGAACATTTCTTAATTAGCTCTTCACTCTTTTTCTCTCCAAAAAAGATGTTCAAAAAATGTTCTGCTTGTCAATGAAGATGACGAGAATGGATGAGCACTCCAGTTGTTTATTGTGTTCAGGTGAGAGCCATAACGTATCGGCATGTAAACTGCGCCAGAAGTTTACCCAGAAAGCCATGGCTGACGGTGCCTCCTGGCTAAAAGCAGCTTTGTGGGAAAAGGCTCTCTGTACTTCTGCTAACCCAGCAGCAAAAAACATCTGCCCCAGTACAACAGCCTGTGTCTTTGGCACCCAAACCGGTCACCAACCATGCTTCTCATGCTCCATTGGCGGTTTTGACCCACTCGGTTCTGGGGTGGGATCCAAACCACAGATGGTCCAGGACACCTGAAAATGCTCCAAACAAGTCATCTTTGGAACAGCCACCAAAGAAGCACAGTTCAAAGTTAAAACATAAATCTCATTGATCAGGCTTTGCAGATCCGAAAAACATACAGAAGAGGAAGAAGAAGAAGAAAAGATTGGATTTTTACCCTGCCCTTCAGTAATCAAAGGTGTCTCAGAGCAGCTTACAAACTCCTTTCCCTTCCCCTCCCCACAACAGACACCCTGTGAGGTAGCTGGGGCTGAGAGAGCTCTTGACAGAAACTGCTCTTTTTCAAGGACAGCTCTTATCAGAACTATGGCTTGCCCAAGGTCATCCAGCCAGGTGCAAGTGGAGGAGTGGGGAATCAAACCTGGTTCTTCCAGATTAGAGTCCACACACTTAACCATTACACCAAACTGAAGAAATTGGATCCGAAGGAAACTGAACAAATTGAATCTGAAGGAACCAGCTTTGAAGATAGGCATAGAAGTTAGCAGATGTACTACTCCATGCACTCCATCCCCCATTTGCCTGTCACTGGAATGGTCCCCATCGGTATGTGAAGTAGCACCAATGGTCAAGATACTGACAGATCTTATCCTAAGATCTTCTGCCCCAGCTTCTCAGTGGGCTCATTCAGGACCATGGCAACAACATCCTTGCTAACATTCTTCCCAGTACATCCAGGATGATCAGAACCATCACAATCATTCATGGAACCAATGCCCCAGATGATGAAACAGACATCTATGTACTGGACCCTCCCCATTAAGGCCTGATCACCTATGGTTCCAAAGATGAAGATGAATGCAGGTCCATAGTCAGCTCCAGGGTGGCTTTGGAAAACTTCCCCAGTTAACACCATGGGAGACCCTGATCTGGTGTCACCAAGTGAGGACTTCCAGCTTTACTTAGAACAGATGGTGCGAATGGCACATCCAGATCACATACATCTATGGATGCTAAACCTCGAGACAAAATCCTAGGCTGGCTCTACTCCAGTTCTCCAGGAACGCCTGATCACCTATGGTTCCAAAGATGAAGATGAATGCAGGTCCATAGTCAGCTCCAGGGTGGCTTTGGAAAACTTCCCCAGATAACACCATGGGAGACCCTGATCTGGTGTCACCAAGTGAGGACTTCCAGCTTTACTCAGAACAGATGGTGCGAATGGCACAGTCGTTGCACATCCAGATCACATACATCTATGGATGCTAAACCTCGAGACAAAATCCTAGGCTGGCTCTACTCCAGTTCTCCAGGAACTGCAGCTTTCCCTCTTCTGGAAGGAAGTCCTGATATAGCAAAGGCTATTTGTGAAATACCATCCCCTATCCCAGCCACGTTGTGAAAGGTTAAAAATATGTCTGGGGGTCAGCAGGAGGTCTGTCCCTCCCTCTTCACCCATCTTGCTCCATCCTCTTTAATAGCAGAGCAGATGCAGGGAAAGTAGAGATCTGGTTCTCATTCCACACCAGCTGACAAAGAAGGTAGAAAAATTGATGCCTTAAGTCATAAAGTTTATGCATCATTGCCTTTAAACCTTAAAATTGCTAATTAACAGGCCAGTATGTCAGTGTACCAACTCTTCCTGTGGGAAAAGATCACTCCCTATTTAGATCAGCTGCCTGAGGATAAGAAGTCTTTAGCCAGTCATCCAAACAGAAGTGCTTAGGTTATCCAAGCAACATTTGAATGCGGGCAAGCATGCAGCTGGTGCTTTGGTGTGCACAATGGTCTCAGCTATAATCCCGAGAAGACATGCTTGGTTGAGATCAACTGCGCTCCCTCCTGAAACACACACCCATGTGGAAGACTTACCCTTCGAGGGCTCTTTGCTCTTCTTAACTAAAGCTGATGATTTCCTTTAACAAATCAAGAAAAAAACCAACAAATAGCTTGCTACTGCCAGCTAGCTGCCATGTTTGGCTTGTTCCCTTCTCTGATCCTGGCGCTACGGCGCATGCTTCATAGCTTGCTCGCTGCTCTGCCGCTTGCCATAAACAGCGATAGGGAGACCGTGAGAACCAGTGCTGCCAGACTGAGTTATCTGTCTGACCTTGTGACGGGGGGAAGGTTTGCGTTCCACTGCAGGTGTGAATTTTTCGGCTCTCATGGGGCACTGAGACTCTCCCGCTTATTATGTAACCTCCTGCCGGGAGAATTCCCCCACCGTGTGCGCTCGGATTTCATTTGCTTAGCCATTTGCCTCATCCTGCTATATGTAGGGATGTTTCCACCCCATGGTCATTCCTAACAATAATCTTGTGGACATGGTAACAGACTTGTAGTCTAATAAAGCATAACACTTCCCTGGAAACGTGTGTGGAGATTTACTTGCTGTTGAACCTGACAGCTACTTTGGAAGAACTCCATCACAGGCTCCTCTGCACAGGCCTAACTATCAATCAAGGTTCCAGCCATCCTAGCAGAGCTTCCATCACCCCTACCATCAGCAAACTTACCAGTATCCAGTAAACTTACCAGTATCCTCAACAAAGATCTTCTCCCCAACCTTCTCAACAGACCCATTGTGGGTCTAAGTCTGGTCATGTCTAGCACCAGACTTCAAAGGACCACATACCAGCCCCCAAGCCTTCCTTCTGACTAGTACAACCTCCCTCACCCCTCTTTCTAGGATGGTTTGTCCAAGTTCTTACCAGAGTGGCTCAGCATTACCATCGACAGCTGGGTATTGTCCATTGTTGAAAATGGCTACTCTTTAGAGCTTGCCCACTTACCTTCAGGGATAACAGCCTCTCAAGCAGTTGACAGTGTGTTTCCAGAGTTAATTTCCAAGTTAAATGTTTTTATTAGCAAAGGGTGCAGTTCAAAGTTTAAGCCCTGCTGCTTCATTGTTGGTTTATTATTCCTGATTTTCCCCGGTTAATAAAAGGATGGAGGTTACGTCCTATTTTGGATCTGAGAGGTCTCCATTCCTTCCTCAACATACGTAAATTCAGAATGGTTTCCTTGTCTTCAGTTTCACAATTGCTCAATCCAGGAGGTTGGTTCACGGTCCTGGATGTCCAGGATACTTGTTTCCACATTCCCGTTCATGGGGATCATGGGAAATACTTACGATTCTTAGTTCAAGGTACCCCTTATGAATATAGGGCGCTTGCTTTTAGTTTGGCCACTGCTCCTCGTGTGTTTACCAAATGTATGGCAGCCATGGTTGCCCATTTAAGCTCTAAGGGATGTTCTATCTTCCCATATTTATACAATTGGCTGTTTACTGCCCCTTCTGCCCTAGAACTCCAGAATCATTTGTCATGGACTTTACAAACTTGCCAGAGGCTCGGCCTACAAATTGATTGGAAAAAGTCAAACCTAATCCCTCACCAACAAATGACTTTTATTAGGGCTAGGGTGGAATCTGTTGCTGCTTGAGTATTCTTGCCAGGGGACAAGGCCTTATCTATTAAACATATGGTCAAACGATTCATGCTTAATCACTTTCAGAAAGCCATCTCCATCCGGAGATAATTGGGTCTTAATGGCTTCGGTTGTCTTCGTGGTTCTCTTTGCCCACCTCAAAATGTGACCATTATGGAATTGGTTCATCAGAGTGCTTAACCTCACTCTGCACTCTCAAAACCACCATTTTCCCTATACCTAGAGGGATCTTGAAGCAATTGCGATGGTGGACCTTTGACTCTATCTTATTGACGGGAATACCCTTTGGTTCCCAAACTCTTCAAATCACAGTTACTACAGATCCTTCCCTCTCAGGTCAGGGTGCCCACTGTGGAGATGTGTCAGTGACATAGGGTCCAGATCTACATATTAACCTGTTAGAACTCAAAGCAATTTGTTATGTCATTAAATCTTATCCAGCTCTGATGCACAGGAAGGGGATCCAAGTTCTGACCGACTACACCACAGTGATATTTTACATCAACAAACGGGGGGGGGGTACCACCTCCATTTGGGAATGGGCAATTGCAAACCACCCATCCCTCCAGGTCATTCATATTGCCAGTTTGGAAAACATCACTGCAGGTGGGCTGAGCAGATTAGGAGAACCCACGCACAAGTGGTCCATTCATCAAGATTATATCTACCCCATTTTTTGCACAATGGGGCTTCCCTATGGTGAACCTTTTTGCCACAAGACCCAGCTCCAAAGCATCCCTTTTCTGCTCCAGAGTGGACATGGACCCATACTCTCTGGGGGATGCCTTCCAGGTAACCTAGAATCAGACCCTATTCTGCGCCTTCCTCCCTTGCCCCTAATAGGGAAGGTTGTTGCCAAATTGATTATGGACAGCTTCCATTGCATATTGGTCATTCCCTTCTGGCCAAGGAAGATTTGGTTCCAGGTTCTCCTACAGAGGTAAAAACACAGGTTTATCTACCTTCTTTGGGTACCAGATCTAGTGGGTGTAAGGGACACCACCCATCCAGGGGTGGATACTCTACAACTCTTTGCTTATTTGCTGAAACCAGAGATCAAGCTTTTCCTGACTCTGTAATTATGATTCTTGTTATTGCCCACAAATCCTTGACTAGGATCTCCTATACTTTTCATTGGAGACATTTCCTAAGCTGGTTGGGAGACAGAGAGGTGATACCTGACACCTGTCCATTGTCTCTAGTATTAGAATACTTATTGCCTTTGAAAGGCTCTTGGCTATCCAATTCTTCTGTTAAGGCCCGTTTGGCAGCGATTTCTGCTTTCCATGCCCCTGTAGAGGGGGAATTGTTTTTTTCCCCCCACATGAGATTTCAAAAAGATTCCTCAAGGGCCTCGACAATTTGGATCCACCCAGGGCTCCCGCTGTGCCACAGTGCTCCCTGTCATGAGTTTTGACTCACCTAATGCAACCTCCTTTTGAACCTTTGACCAAGTGCTCTCTGGAGCATCTTCCTTCCTAGTAGCCATTACATCTACAAGGGGAGGGGGTAGGGGAAATCCCAGCACTCAGAGCTGATTACTCATTTATAAAGTCTCACGACCATAGAGTAGTGTTTTATAAAGTGGTGTTTATAAAGTTTCACGACCATAGAGTAGCATTCTTTCTTACCTATGTTAACTTCCAGATTTCACCTTAGTCAGGATATCTCCCGCCCCACTTTTCCCCCTGCACCCATCATTCCAGGCAGAAAAGATGTTACACACATTAGATGTGAAATGTGCCTTCTTGTTTTATGTAAAGAGAACAAGTGAGTTCCGGAAGACCCCGCAATTATTTGTTTGTTTCACTGGACCTTCTAAAGGAAAGGCCGCATCAGCCCAGACAATATCAAAGGCGGATCGTCTCTGCTGTCTGCAGAGTCTACGAGCAGGCAGCCATCCAGTGTCCATTACACATGCGAGCACACTCAACAAGGTCCCAAGCAATGTCTGCCACTTTTCAATGAGGCATCCCATTGGCTGAGGGGTGCAAGGCAGCCACCTGGTCATCTGCAGACACCTTCATTAAACACTACTCTGCAGATGTTAATACAAGAAGGGAAATGTCAGTGGGGGTGGCAGTCTTGCAGTCTGTTTTCCAGTGAATCCCTCACCCCACCACCTGGTGAGTCAGCTTGTTAGTCTCCCATGTGGGACTGCACAGGACAACAATGATGAAAACAGTGTAACTGTTGTTCATCGAGTTGTCACTGTGCAGGCACACATCCTGCCTCCTACCCCACTGTGAGCTATTACTCTGTTACAAAAATGATATCTTTGGCTCACAGCCGCAGTGCAGGACCATGTGACCCTTAGGCGGGAAGATGGCTCCAACATCTCCAGTTGGGAGAGGCTCCTCCTACTCTGTTACTAGGCTAGCTAGAAAATCTTCCGACAGCTGGCCTGCATGCCTGTGCAGTACCCATGTGGGCCTGCACAGTGACAACTCAACGAACAACAGTTCCAGGTAAGTGCAACTGTTTTCTCTCTGCATGTGGTGCTCTCACGGAGTAAATCCCTACACATAAGAAACATAGGAAAGCCATGTTTCACCATTCAGTTTGAGGAAGAAAGAGGACTCAGGTTAGGCCACCAGAACCAGGTATAGACCCTAACCGTGTCCTTGAGGGCACCACCCCCTTAGTTTCTCCAACATAAATAAATGGCTACCATTCAGTCCTATAGAGAAAAATAAAGTGCTGCACTTGGGGGATTGTGTTGCAGGGAAAGCTTTGATTTCATTTACTGTCTGAACTGTTTTCAATGTTCCCAGCAGACAAAGCTGCACTAGGATGTTTCAGCTTCCAGTCTTAATGTAGAATTGCTTAGACTGTCGATGAACATGAAATCACCCAATAGCTAAAAGAAAGGGGGGAAAGTTTTTCATATATTCTGGAAGGAATAAAGAAATCCTGTTTCCCAAGCTCAAGGAAACAATGGTGAATAGATTAGTATTATTGTTGGTGAACTGAACTCTCTTAACACCATATCTTGACATAGAGGCAGAGGTTGCAAACTGTGTTTCGATCGGGCTTGGAATTCCTCCCGTTCTTAGAATCACAGAATCACAGAGTTGGAAGGTTTAGCCAGGAGATATGAAGATTGTCTGGCAGCCTTAAGTTCTAGCCCTTTAGCATTATGCACTGCTAAAGTGGAGAGCTAGACTTATTTTGGGGGCCGAGAGAGGAGTGGAGGAGTACAGAATTCAACCCGGTTCTCCAGATTATAGTCCATCGCTCTTAACCACTACACCATGCTGGCCTTCATAGCCAGAGGTACTATCAACTTAGAGGACAAATAGGACATGTGCTGTGAGAGTGCCTCTTCATAAGTGTAAGGAATCTGAAGCTGAAAAAGAACATCTTTTGTAGCCTGATTAATCCATTGGTGCAAGAAGAGATGTGCATTTGGCATAAACCAAGCTTAGCGGTATTTTTTGGGTATTATGTAAGCTGTATACAGATCACAGATCTGTATTTGGCTACCGATATAGCTGAGCTGGGGGGGGGGGCTGATTTTATTCAGCTTTTATTTGGATGCATTCAGCTGTATCAAAACTGAGCTGCCAGCTATTTAAACCAAACAGCCACCCATCAGCTGTGTGGTAGGTCTACCTGTCAGCTGATCCTTTTAAATGGGAGGAAGCCAGTCAACCCCTCGGTTTTGCTACTCCCCTGCTCTGGAGTGAGGGGAAGCAAAACCAAGGGGTTTGAAGGCTTCCTCCCATTTAAAAGGATCAGCATGGTGGGCCCATCTATCAGCTGATTCTTTTAAATGGAAGCCATCCAACCCTTTGGTTTTGCTACCCCCTCACTGGAGCAGGGTCTGCCAGACCCAGGTTCTTCCTGTGGAAGTTGAGTGGGTGATTTCAGACCACTCACAGACTTTCAGCCTAACCTACTTCACAGGGTTGTTGTGCAGATCAAAAGGGGGAGAGGAGAATGTTGTGAGCTGCTTTGGTCCCCACTGTGGAGAAAGACTGTACTTTTCCTAGGTAGAGGCTGCAGGCAGTGGGGAGGAGATGGAAAGCTGAAGTCAGAGGGCCAGATAAAGGTAGATTGATGGTTGGCAGGGAAGGAGATAAGGTTGCTCCCTCCAGGTTGGGAAATGCCTGAAGCTTTGAGGAGTGGAGCCTGGAGAGGGTGGGTTTTGAGTAGGGGTGGGTCCTCAGACAGGTACACTGTCATAGACCCCACCCTCCAAGCCAGCCATTTCCTCCTGGGAACCATTGTTGCCAATCTCCAGGTAAGGGCTGGAGATTGCTCAGAATTACAACTGCTCTTCAGATGGCAGAGATCAGTTCCCCTGGAGAAAACAGTGGACTCTATGTCATTATACCCTGCTGAGGTTACCACAGCAAATTGATGCTGAGTGCCCAAGGCTGGGACACCCACCTAGAGCCTCTTTCTGGAGCTTGTTGTATTTATTTCCACAACGGGCCTCATTCCTTGTTCAGTAATAAAGAGTACAGCCTTAAGCATGTGGCTGACTCTCCAGTGTAAACCAGTGGGATCTGACCATGTTTTCCTGTGACTTGAGTGGTGCTCAGTGTGCTTTTATGTAGAATTCTTGTCATGCCCCTAGCTAAAACATGATTTCCTGAACATTTTGTTAGCAGAAAATGTAATGGGAAATTGAAAAGTTAAGGATTTGAAACCAAAATACAGGTTATCAATTTTGGCAGCTATATTATAGAGTTAGGTGATGTTGCTCAAATACAATTTTGCTGAGAGAAATTCCACTAAAATAGATACAATGTAATAATGATATTGGAGTAAAATTGAATGCAATATGGATTCTGTCTCAGTCCCCAAGAGAAACATAACTGGATTTATTACATATTATCCCCTCAGTAGCTAGAACTCTGAACATATATAATTGGATTATGATGAATTGAAAAGCACCACACAATATGAAAAGTTTAAATGTTTTGCTTTGTTTTCTCTGTTTTTAATTCAATGTGGTATTTATAGCAAAACTTCACATTTCCAGTAAAAAAAAGATATATAGATGGATTTAATGAGCATTTCCAGAAAGTTTCTAAAATGAAATTGCAATAGATGCATAGAAATTATATAAAATGGACATAGCTCATCAGAAATTCATTTGAGAAAGAATTTGGCTCATAAAAGCTTCGAAGTGCTGACTCAAATGCTTCAGAGTTTAGTTATTCTCATAAGGGTCTGTAAGTGATTCAAAGCCTATTGCTGCAGAAGTTGAAGGGGGAATAAAATTTGCCATAAAATCTTTATTAATTGCAAAACAAATGAATAAAGCAATCCTTTCCTTTGTACATCCCATCTCAGTATTTGTAGCTTCGCCTTCTCATTAAAGTCATTGCTCTTTTTTCTCTATTGTCTTTCATTCAAAGCATTTTGGGGTTATCATTCAGAAGACACTACCTGATACATAAATTCATCTCAGTGCAGTGTATGTCTTTCCCCAGCAGTACGTCAACAATATTTGTATTTCTGTGTAACCTTAAACTGCCACAGGTTGTGGGGAAATCTTCACTTCCAGTTTCCTTCCCTCAATTCAGCGGACCTAGAATAACTCTGCTATCTCTATGCATAGAGTCTGCACTCTTACCACCTCTGCAGAAAAGGTACACATGGTTTCTGTATTCCCTTCCTTCTCCGTCTACATTCTTTCTATTCAGAACAGCAGTATGGCAGGGGGAAATAGATAGGTATCATGCTATTCGTTCATTTGTTTGTTCGTTCTTTCTTTTGTTCATTCATTGCCTTCCTTGCAGAGATTGAAGGTAGGTTACAAAAATCAAGAAACCAACAAAGCAATTAATACAATAAAAGCTAACAAGAAATACAATAAGAAACTACCCAGAAAATGTCCACAAGCATTAAAACGACACAAAATCTCCTTCATAAAAATACATTCCTGAACTATTCCAGTTGACACAGTCTGTGGAATGATAGAAAAGTCAGCGCCTTTTTGAACTCAGGTGGATAATTCCACCACTCAGTAGGGCTCATGACAGAGAATGCTTAGGTAAGGGCAGCTGTTGAACTTCCCTATTTTCAGAGTATCACTGTCAAAAGACATGGCTCAGATGAGTGAAGGTGTCACAGCAAAGAATACTGGGAGAGACAGTCCTGCAGATATGTGGATCTCAGGCCATGAAAGACTATAGGTAAAGTTTGCCAAGATCCCATCTTTACTCTTTCTCCTAGGGTTCAGGAGAAAGAAAGGAGAACTAGGCTTGGCCAGTCAGAAAGTTGCAGTGCAATACCCTTCTAGGTCCATTAGGCTAAGAAGTGTGTAACCACTTAGTGTGATACAGTTTGAGACCTTTGTGCAAATATTCCTCCTACCAAGAAGCCAAGACCAATGGAGTTATTTTCCCAAGGTAAGGTGAGGTTTTGCACCACTTACTTCAAAAAAGTGTGCAAAAGCTTTCCCCTGTGCTGAGCAGGGCACAAGAAAACTACCCAGACAGTATGAGATACTTATAATGTTTACAGTATGAGCCACTTATTAGCAATAATTATACCTGTTGTCTCTTACCTGAGGAACGTATCAAGAACACTTCATATTGATACTAAATGTCTGGTCACATATGACAGGATATGCTAACTGAAATGGAAACTGGGTCTCCACTGTGTCCTCAGATGGAGTTTTATTAAAGCTAAACCATTGAATGGGAATTACTTCTCTGTTACAGCACCACTGCACGAAGTCAGCAACAGACCTTGTTACCCAAAGAGGCAGTCTCCTAATTGTTTGGGAAGAATTAGCTTTAAGGAGACAGAGCAAGAGGGAGTAGCTGGGATTCTTCACCTATGTATATGGGGAGTTTTCCCCTTTAGGAGAATTCTCAAAATAAACCAGGCAGATGTTCAATTGGAAAGCTTTCATTAAAAAGAGAAATAATAAAACAAAATGTACACAATAAACACACATACAAGAGCCAACTAAGAGTAATACAGAGAGGAAAGGGGGGGGATATGATTTTAGGGAAGGGTGATAATTACTGATCTTGAAGCAGCAAAACAACCAATGTTTCAAGAGAGAAAAGAGCCCAACAAAGTAGGGGTGTATGTGGAGGATCCAAGGCACACACACACACTGCTGGGAAGCAGTATGCTCCAGTTATAGGGCAAAACGTACACTCAGGCGGGTGATACACTGTCCCCAAAACAATAATTTAATGAGCTTTCCTGAGCTGGACAATGTTGTAGGGAGGTATGATGACCCTGCAAGTACCAGGCAGGAAGGGGTAATGGGTTATGTGAATAGAACTATGCATTGATTAAATTGCTGCTTAATTAAAGTAAGTGGGTGCAGGGGAAGTAAGGTTGGGTGTTGAGGGGATTAATCCAAGGGTGAGTCAATACGTTTTGGGAGACCTATTGTCCTAAATTATGCATCTCTTAGACTTGCACTTCTAAGCTACTTGTCCAGGCTTGTTCCTGACTGGCATTCATTTTGTTTCATTTTGGGCCGGGCAGTTTCCTGCACCTATGAATTTGAGCTGATATTTTAAGAAGGGTGTTTATGGTTATTCTAGCTATAAATTGCCCCTCTTCAAGAGGAGGGGTCTGACTGCTAACACCCTCAGCATTGTGACTAGGACTGAAGAAGTTGAGTAGCAGGCAGAACAGTCTTTGAAGCAGTCTGCAGAGGAAAGCTGGATGTCCCTCATGGAACCACTATTCATTATGAAGTATTCAAGGGGATTTTCCAGGGTGTACATTCAATGTGCACTGGACGGGTCTAACAGACCTGGCTGTCACGCTGGGTTAATTAAAAATGTGGCCTAGAATGTACCCAAGCCTCTCCTGTGACCACACAAAAAGTACTGGAGCTTTTCTTTTCTTTCTTTTTTTCTTTTTTTTTAAGCCCCCGGAGGGGATTTTTAAAAATTTTTTATCACTACAAAAAACTACAACAGAAAAAAAAGGAAGGGGAAACTACATATACGGGAGAAAGTAAAGAACCACTACTAACTAAAACCCCAAGAGAGGAGATCCTCCAACTAGCTTAGATACATTGTCTTCTCATCATTGATCCCTTTATAAACTGAGTCAAACATTTATAGCACTTTTTCTTTAAGGCTCAGATTAACTGTCTAGTAACAGTACCCCCAATCATCCCATAACCAAAGTCTCAAAGGCACAATTCAGAGTCCTTCAGCCTTTACTTCTCCTTTTCCCTTCTCTTCCACAGCTTATAAGGACTTTTTGGGGCTGCCGTTCCTTGCTCAGACAGAGAGTCCTCTCCGGAAGAACCAGTGTCTAGCTCGCCACTGGACTTAGTGTCCTCTTCTTTTTCCTCGTCCTCTGGCCTTCCCAGCTGTATCCTTAGGAATTCTTGAACTTTCAGAACAGTGTCAATCTTTTCTTTTTTGTCTTTAATCTTGAAAGTTAAGCTTTCTGGAAATAGCCATTTATATCCAATTGAGTTTGTCTGAAGAAAAAGCATAAGTTCTTCATACTTCTTTCTACGTTGTCTTACTTTAAATGGAACATCCTTTAGCGTTCTGATGATATTTTCCCCTGCTTTCAGGGGTGTTCCAGCAACCGCTTTCAGGATTACATCCCTGACATGCCTCTTCGAGAATCTTACTACTATTTCCCCAGGCAGATTGTTTTTCTTTACATATCCTGAGTATGATCTATAGACCATGTCCATATAATTAAGTAACGATTCTGCCTTCATTTCTGTCGCTGGGGCCAGCAGTTTGCTCATCACTTCTTTAAGATTCTCCCCACTGTTCTCTGGCATGCCCTGGAAATGCAGGGCCATGTTGGCCTTTTCCATTTGAACTTGCAGCAATTGATCTTCCAAGGAAGTTTGTTTCCTCTCCAGCTTTTGCACTTTCTTCTTCACTTTCTGTGTAGTTGCAGCCACTTCCTTTACCTTCTCAGCATCTTGCTTCATTATTTGTATCATGTCGTTTATCTGAGTTTGTTGTGCAGTAATGCCTTGTGTCGCCACGGACATCTGTTCCTTGAAGTTATTCAGCTGTTCCAGTAGAGGGCGCATATAATCCGCTACAGCCTTTGCCATCTCACTGGTAACTTCTGGTTTTGGGCTCTCAGACCCTTTCGCTTTCAAAAGTCTTTCTTTGTCCTTCTTCCCCGCCATCTTTATTGATTGTTTACTTTCGTGAACTTTTTAAAAGTCTCTGAATGTGCGCTTGACCGCTTGGACTCACTTTGGCAAGTACTTCTAGGCAGTTTCCCTTGCGTTTTCTTCTGCTCCCCCCCTCATTCGCTCAAAAGTTCGTGCGCATAGGAGGCGTCCCTCCCCCGCTCGTCCCCCCCCCCGATTGGTGGGGTGGGGAGCTATCTTTTCCTCTTTAAACACTTTGGAATTGACTCACGTTCATAATCGGTCCTTCGACCTCGCTTTCATTTTGTTTCTCCCGCGTGATCTCCTGCGCTTGTCCCGGTTAGCGTCACTAAGTCCATTTGGTCTCACAGCACGGAGAACCGTCGGAAACGAGAGGCGCCTTAATTCGCCGGCATTCTGCCATCGAAGAGGCAACCTCTTTAAAGTTCCATGGCCAGGGTCTCTTCCCCGGGCCCCGATTGCGAGCCTGCACACCCCCTTCTTCGGCTGGAGCACAGCTTCACCCCCGGGAGGTCCAGGAGGTGAGTCTGCTAGTGCGCCGCCATAAACCAGAAGTCAGTACTGGAGTTTTTCCAGGGAAGTTGGCTGCCACTGCTTATATTGAGGAAACCCTCATAAGGTTCTGAGGAACTTCATGGATCCTCCCAGAATGTAGCTTGAAAACTTCTACTTTAGAGTACTACAGTCTTCATCACCTAGTTTTGAGAAGGTAATGAGTTTCTAGTGGTGTCCCACTGTGTTCTCTGTTTATAAAGGGTTGGTACGGTCACCATAGTTACCACTTAGTGGTGGTCTCTTAGGTATGAGATTCACTTCTATGTTTTACTGCCTTACAGCACTATAACTCTTGGACGTAACCTGCAGAAATAAATAGCTTGTGCTCCTCAATTGAACATAAAAGGCTCTAAGTCTTTCTCTGCACGCTGCTGTTCCATTTACAAAACTATAAATGCAAAGTTTAATTACAATGCCAAATAGATGGAAATAAATTCATTACCCCTGCTATACAGAATTGTGAGGTATTTATTGTGGCAGTGAGTAGCCTACATTTAGGAGTGGAGGCCTTGCACTGACTAACGTTCACTCATTCTTTGTCTTCATACTAAGGACATGAGAATGAAAACTTATGGCATTATTGCACAGAATGTTTGGTAGAGGGCCAGATGTACTTCCAATGCATACAGTCTCCACCCATTTTGATTACACGCAAATCAATATTAGAATTCTTTTATTTCAGTCACAGTATGTTCCAGAGATGGTTGAGTGGCGCAATGTCCTTCAGGTCACTGTAACTTCATTTGATGAAATTTGATGTTGCTAAGATTATAGAGATGCCACAGGAGACAGAAGCCCAGCACGTCCACCTCTTCTTCCTAACATTGCTCTTCAAAATCTATGGGGTATTATTACATTGTAGATTTCTCTGCTAAGTGGGGGTTGCCATGTAGTGCGTAGCAACTGGCAGGAGGGCTGGGGGATGCAGGTTTGCAGGAGATTCTTTTTTTTTTAATGCAGCCTCATATAATTACTGGAGGTTTTTACCGAAAATGACACAACCACAGAGCTTCCAGCTGTTCCTAGGGCTACGCTGTGACAAAAGGTAGCTCTAGGAATTGCTGGGAATTCTACAGTAAAATCATAGGGTGATTTCCCACTAGTGCTGCTCCGGGCTCACTCTTCACTTTTGCCTCGATGGTAGGTGTCAATTTCACACAAGCTGCTGCGTGGCCGCATTTTTGCCTCACAGCTTTGTGCGATTTCCCCTGTGTCTACTCAATCCTGTTTTTTGACACGGGGAAAATCACACGAAGCTGTGAGGCAAAATGCGGCCCCGCAGCAGCTTGTGTGAAATTGACACCTACCATCGAGGCAAAAGTGAAGAGTGAGCCCAGAGCAGCGCTAGTGGGAAATCACCCATAGAGTTTCAACAGTTCAACAGTTTTTACAGCTACTCTTTGTCACTTCCAGTAAGACCTTTCGGTAAGTACATGAAGCTGCATTTTTTCAAATAAATACATTCAAAAAATCTCTTGCCGCTTTTCCAAGTGGTGGTGGGAAGCAGGACCTGGGGGTGGAGGATCCCCCACCCCCCCAGGGGCTTGGCAAACCTACTGCTAGGTTCCATTTTCCCTGTGCCTGGTTGGTTCAGTAGTTCCCAAGTTCAGTTCTTTGCACCTCCAATGAAAATTTTCCCAGCTGGGGAAGACCTCTTGCCCAAAGCCTTGATATGGACTAATACCACCAGTAAGGAGAGACAACACTAGGCCAAATGGAGAAACGATCTGGCTTGGTAAAAAACAACATACGTTCTTGGATGACTGCTGTTCATCAGTGTGGGGAAACTCACAACACAGTGATATTGCATGTTTCAGATGTTCAGAAATTATCAAGGGATGACACACAGAGCTGCCTTTTGAGCCGACAAACCATGCAACTTCTGTTGGAGCTTGAAGAAATAACCATGTGAAATGATCATCTGACAGTCTTCATCATTAGAGGAGACCTGAGGAAAGCAAGTCCTGAAGGAGGAGCTTGTTATAAACTACAGGTGAAATAAATGGATCACAATTTGTATCCAAAATATGGAGCCCTGCTGCAAAGCAAGAGATTATAGCTAAGCCATTAGCAAATACTGACCCAAATGAGACCCTTGCAGTTGCAAAAAAAAGTATCTATAGCATTTAATGGCATTATCTCTTAATGTAAACCTTTTATTTGAAATTCTGCATTCCAGTGTTCCCATGTTGTCTGTATATTATTATATTTCCCCCCTCTGTTTTGCTTATGATGTGTTGGTCTGTGAGCACTAATAAAAGATTGGAAAAGGAACACACTGATCAAACTTCACATCATGCTACCTCTGCTCAAATGTAATTAAAAAAGCCCCGCCTTCAGAAACCTGGACCATAACAACAATCTGGCAAAAGCAGTCTAATGAGATCAGCAAATCAAAGGCATGGGCTTGGGTGTCACCAGTATGTGGATGACACCCAGCTCTATCTGTTGTTGGGCGGCCGGTCTGACTCTACACCGGAAGATCTGGACTGGGCATTGCAGACTGTGGCTGGTTGGCTTAGACTGAGTCAATTGAAATTGAATCTGATGAAGATGGAGGTCCTGTGCCTGAGTCGGGGTGGTCCGAGGGTAGGGATCCCACTCCTGACCTTCGATGGGGCAGAGTTGGTGCCAGCGCGGGAGGTTAGGAGCTTAGGAGTGCTATTGGATGCCTCCTTAACAATGGAGGCCCAAGTGGCAGCCACTGCCAGGTCAGCCTTTTATCATCTTCAGCTGTTTAGGCAGTTGGTTCCCTTCCTCGAACACAACAACTTGGCAACAGTGATCCATGCGATGGTCACCTCAAGGTTGGACTACTGTAACACTGTCTACATGGGGCTGCCCTTGTCTCAAACCTGGAAGCTGAGACTTCCGGTTTTGGTGACTCACAGAGCAGGTGTGCTCCATCAGAGCTCTGATGTGAGTGCCCCGCAAACATGCTGATGGGTGTGTCCGAGTTGATCTTGGACCCCCCCAGGCCCCCTGGAGGGAGGCCGTAGCCTGGGACATGAGAGGTGTCTCTCCCAAGGTGGAAGCCAAAGGATTGAGGCTCTTCTTTGCCCCGATAGGCCCCCACGGCCCGGAGCCAGCATGGCACCAAGAGGCGCACACCAGAAAGAGTGCACAAGGATCCTAAGGAATGATCCTCTCTACATATGCAATGAACGCACGTGCAAACGTGAGTGAAGCTATGATCCAGCAAACAATCAATAAAGCCATCCCAAAGCCCCAAACAAGTGGAAGGGGGAGGGGAATGCCCAATCCAATCCCAAAAAACCTGAATTTAAAGCAGGAGACTGAAAGGGCGGCTTGAAGGAAGCTGATTACGATGGAGTGTGTGGTGGACGAGCAACAAAGCGATAAATCACCAGACTTACCGAGAACTTTTAAACTTTCCTCTTGTGTAAACAATGATGCAATGAGCAGAAAAAATGGCGCTGAAAATGAAACTTAAAACAGGAACGGCCAGCACATCACCACCGACTACCAGTCCGGAAGCAAACACAGACTTTCCCAAACTGACTGCTGCACCTTTATGCCCTCTACTGGACCAGATGACCAACTTCAGCAACAAGCTGGATATGTTGCAAAAGGAACTCAAATTTCAGTGAGAAAGAAACAAAGCAGATGTTCCTGAAGCAACAACAGAAAGCAGGAGAGGGACCTGAGAAAGTGAAGGTGAATAAAGATGCAGAAGAAGAAGATGAAGAGAAGGATGGGAAAGACTCTGATATCATCTCGATTAGTCTGGCAAAACCATTTGATTTGAAGCAGAACTAGGGGCTGCTACCCAGGGCCCCAGAGACGCAAAACTGGTTGCTACAAGGGCCAGAGCCTTTTCGGTGGCGGCCCCTACCTGGTGGAATGAGCTCCTGGAGGAGATCCGGGCCCTGCGGGATTTGATGCAGTTCCACAGGGCCTGCAAGACAGAGCTCTTCCACCAGGCTTTTGAGTAGGG
>NW_015173693.1:738896-773380 GCF_001447785.1 Gekko japonicus | reverse complement strand
ATGCAATGACTTGGCAACAGTGATCCATGCGATGGTCACCTCGAGACTGGACTACTGTAATGCTCTCTACATGGGGCTGCCCTTGACCCAAATCCAGAAGCTACAGCTAGTGCAAAATGCTGCAGCCAAGCTTCTGATGGGCCTCCCTATGTGGGAGCACATCCAACCTGTACTGAAAGCACTACACTGGTTGCCGATAGCATACCAGATCTGCTTCAAGGTGCTGGCTTTAACCTTTAAAGCCCTATATATATGGTCAGGGGTGCAAAATCGGTTGGCCCTTCCAGGCTCCAAGGATGCCAGGCTGGCAACAACCAGGGCCAGGGCCTTCTTGATGGTGGCTCCATCCTGGTGGAATGAGCTCCCGGAAGAGATCAGGACCCTGCATGACCTTTTACAGTTCCGCAAGATGGAGCCTTCCACCAGGCATTTGACTAAGGAGCCACATCATGCATCGAGGAGTGTCCCTGGGCCTTTGCAGCCTGCGACCTGGCCTTAGCTTGTACCCGCTGCACAACAAAGTGATTAAACTGAGCTGCTGTGTACAGGAATTATATGCTCACCTTAGGCATATGATAAATAATTTTGTTCCCAATGTTCCAGCATCTTTTACTGTATTTAACTGTTTTAATTATATTTTAAATAATTGGTTTTTATGCTTATGATTATATATATATTTTAAACACTTTATTTATAAATTTTATACAAAACATTAATAACAGTTGTTTATAGTGGTAATAGAATTCAGAAACAGTATAAAGCTTAACAATAACCAGGTCAACCAGAATGTCGTATGAGCAACTATAAAGGTTTCAAAAATATAATAGGTTATGGTAATAGCAGTTACTGGGGACAAAATCCCCTTCAGACAAGAAAGTGATCAATGGGAACCAGATTGCTTTGAATGTCTGTTGACAGCCACCCATGGTGAGTGCAGCATTTTGTGAAGCAATTTTCCCTAGGAGAAAATGATCCCGTAATTTGTTTTTCCAGTTATTCAAGGAGGGAGATACCTTGTATTTCCATTTTTGAGCAATCAAAGTTCTGGCAATAGCAAGTAGGGTAGCAATTAATGAGGTTTTTGTTTTGTTTCCTGAAGGATCTAAGTAAAAATTGAGTAAAAGAACTTCCGAGAGATCAGGTAAGAGAACTCCAGTTATGAATTTGATTTGTGCAATAATTTGTAGCCAGAAATTATGTTTTTCTGGGCATTGCCACCAGCAGTGCAGAAAGGCTCCAACTGAACCACAGTTCTTCCAGCGATATATGATTATATATCATGATTGGTTTTAATTGCATTTTATGAGATGTCTGTAAGTCGCCCTGAGCCCGCCTTTGGCAGGGAGGGTGGAGTATAAATTAAATAAACCAATATTTAAATATGAATCATAAGTAGGGATGGGCATGACCTGGGAAAATGGAGGTTTGTCTTTGTTCATGGTTCATGGGGCTGCTCAAACCACAAAACTTCATGAGCTCATTCACCTAACTGGTTCATTTGTGAGGTTTGTGAAGCTGCTCCCTGGATCTGTGTGCAATGGGGAGGTCTCTTCCAAGTGAGGGGGGAGCAAAAGGGATCACTGAAATGGCTTGCATCTGATGGGTGCACCAGCCCCACTGTTAGACTGAAATAGATGCAAGCCATTTCAGTGATCCCTCTCACTCCACCCCCACCACTTCCCACCATGAGCCCCACAAACCTCTGAAAAACATGTGGAAAGGTCATGGGTGGGTCGTGGTTAGGGAGGGGCATGAACCATGACCTGGTGATTTTCATCATGAATTTAGGTTTGTGATGAGGTTTGTGCCCATCCTTAATCATATGTTCAAAGCAAAAAAAGTTAATCTTTCTGTTCTTCTGTCTCTGCATTCCTTCTTTCACAGCACCAAGTTCTCACGACTAGAGTTTAAAACAACACTTTCATGTAGCAGTGTGCATGATGAAAGTGCCAAGCCAAAGATATGCAAAGAAAAAAAAATACTGGTTTGGACTGGTATAATGATTTCCTGGAACAGTAATGCAAATCCCCCCTACCCAAACTGTGTTTGACTGTTTTTGTTCCAGAGCTTACCAGCAAAGCAGTATGTGCTCATGTTTTTCTTTGATTCCAGTGATTTCCTATGCAATGGCATTTCTCCCTTCCAAGAGCACAGAGTACTCCTAGTCAATCATCTTTGGAGACAAGCTGCAGAGAATGCAGACAGGTTTTTTTTAAATGCCATGGCCAGCTGAAGCTCTCCTGCTAGGCTGCTGTTTGACCACCATTTTAGGAATCGGTAGAGAGAAGTGCAGCTATACAGAAAGTAAACAACTCTGGGGGTCTGTTCAATTCCTTCATTCTATCTACTTGAAATTTAGAGCGTCTTTAGATTACAGGAGCTTAGATGGGCAGAAATTGTTCTCCTCTCCTCTACTGTATGCCCACAATTACCCTATGATCAGGTAGGTTGTACTGAAAGAGAATAACTGGGCCAAGGTAACCCAGTGAGCTGCATAGCCAGTAATCAAGCACCTCTCTGTACATGGCAATGGACTGCTTTCGGTTTGGCTGGTCACCAAGTCTTATCAAACTGTCACATACTATCAAATGGAAAACAATGTTGTTTCTCTATGTGGTACAGTCTGAGGAATTATCTCTACTGAAACTTTACTTTGGGGAAGTGTAGACCGGTTGCCTGTGGTATAAGCAAAAGCCTCCAGGGGAATGGGGTTGAAACTGTATTTCAAAAACTGCCTGGTTTGATTAGAATATCCCCATGCTGATTTTCCCCCCTCTCTGGTAAGAGACAATATATACATCAGCGTGTCTTTCTTTATACTGAATTTTCCCCATTCAAATTAACACATTTTATGCTGTTCTTTTTTCTTTTTCGGATCAGTTGAGTATCAGTGGCATATGAATGGTTTACAAAAGCAAACAAAAAATGAAAGCTTCACCAATAGCAGACAAAAAAATGGGACATATTCAAACTAATTACAACAGCTATATACAAAATCAAAAAGAAATGAAAATGGTCCTATAGACCTGTCCCTGTTGGCTGGAAAACAGTTGTGGATAGAAAAGGTTGGTTCTCTGTTCTTGTCGTTTGGCTGCTGATGCATTGCTAATGGATCTTTGCGTGCCGACAAGCAAAATAAAAGGTTTGCGAGCTAGTAACTTTTGTAACATAGGCTGCGGTCACACGTAACAGAAGCCACACAAGTGAGACGGAAAACAGCCGGAGTTTCCGGGCGCGATCTCACCAGCACATCTGGGAAGCATAGCACTCCCATGGCTCAACCGAGGCTTCCAGCCGAAACTGCGTGGCAAAAAACTAGTACCTTGGAGGTACTAGTTTCCGGAAACTGCGGGGCAAGGGCGGGCGTCTGATCGCGTTTCCGGTGGCATCCGGCACCCACCCATGTCCCCTTGCAAATAAGGTGTGTTTTTTTTGTCCAAGTCTCTGTGGATGCGCATGCGCACCCAACGGAGCATGCGCATTTGTCATGTACACAAAAATAAAAAACAGTTTGCCGCGGCGCGCGCTTCTTCGTTGTGCGCCGGCTTGTCCTGTGATCGGCACCTCTCCCTTGCCATGGAACCTCCACGGTACCTCCACAGGACCTCCACAGGAGGTCTGATCACGTAACTGCGCAGTAGTTTGCCCCAGGGCAAACAGCCACGCTTCTCCTCTGCAGTTTCCTGCCCGTGTGACCGGGGCCATAGTAACTTATTTGGAAAGCTGGTTTACTAGAGGAGACTAAATATTGTGGCCATAACTCTTTGATGTACAACCATGGACTGAAAGCCAGAAGAAGACCTAAGGAAGTGATAAGGAAAGATGCTGCTTCAACATCACTTCCTGTTTGCCAGTTAATCACAGAGTTCTTCAACTGTTTGCAGTCTGTCGGTGTTTATTCGCAGGAACAGGCTACTCTCAGCATCAGAGGCTGACTCCCAGCTGATGAAGGATCAGCTGGGAGCAGAGTGGGGATCATGAGCCTGCTCCCAGCTGATCAGTTGGTGGTCAGGTTCTTCTGATGCCCCCATCCACCAAACTTTGCTGCCTCCCAGAATTGTGGAAATGCAGCAAATTAAGAGGGAGCGGTCAGAAGCCCATATGCTTTATTTTCACCCTGCCCCAAGCTGTCAACTTGTCCTGCAGAGAAAAGGAAAGAAACCAGCTCTTTCTCCTCTCCCTTTTGCAATGCAGAGATTAAAAGCATTGCATCTGTCCCTACCCTGATTCGAAGGGGTGGGGAGAGAAATATGCTCTCTCTTCTGCAATGTAGATTTCAAAAGCATGGCACCTGTCCCTGCCTGGCTTGGAGGGAGGGTAGAGAAACTAGTTCTTTCTCTCCCTTCTGCAGTTCAGAGATCAACGTGTTGTTTCTGCCCCTGCCCAGCCTGGACAGGATGCAAGAGCTCCCTTTTGCAACTTCTCTGTGTAGCTATCTTGCTGAGGGGACAGAGTAAATAAGAGGCCAACTCACAGCTGATCCTCATCAAATGTGAATCAGCTTTTGAGCAGCTGGCAGCTGTTCAAGTTGCTCCATGCAATCTGAAGATATCCCTGATCAGCTCACGGTGTGATCAGAAATGTCAAACATGGTAAGTTTGTGTATCAAACATTTTTCCTGAGAAATTCATTTTGGTGTAGTGGTTAGGAGTGTGGACTCTAATCTGGAAGAACCGGGTTTGATTTCCCACTCCTCCACATGCAGCTGCTGGTGTGACCTTGGATCAGTCACAAATTCTCTCAGAGCTCTTCTCTCATGAGCAGATCTTGAAAGAGCTCTCTCAGCCCCACCTACCTCGCAGGGTGTCTATTGTGGGGAGGGGAAGGGAAAGGAGAGTGTAAACTGCTCTGAGACTCCTTCGGGTAGTGAAGAATAGGGTATAAATCAAATCTCCTCCTCTTTTTCTTCTTCTTCTTCGAGATTTTTCAGTACAATCCTAAAAAGCACTTTCCTGGGCATGAGTCATTAAATAAACCTGGGTAGGATTCAGAGTAGACCTGCTTAGGATTGCTCTCTTTGTCTCATACTTTTATGATCTTTATAATGAGAGAAGATTTCATTTGTCTAACGTATGGTTTTAATACACTTGGTTAGCTTCGAAACTACCATGGCAGAAAATTCATGAGACATTTAGTGAAAGGAGGAAGCCATAGAACGCTGACCTTTTAAAAATTCTTGCTTTTGATTGGTTCAATATTATGCTCTATTGCTAGGAGATCACTGAAGCGGTAAACAAGGCAAGATACCATAGCATTCCGTCAGTAAAACTTTACAGAATATCTGAAAGGTCAAAGCAGTTCAGCTATAAGTTTTTGTAGATGAAATGTCCATCCTGCAGAATCAAACCTTGTAAAATATATGTTGAATTGTTATTCTGTAGTCACAAGTGGTATTTCAAAACTGACAAATATGTATTTTGAAGGTACCTGCTCACAATGGTCAATATGTTCTACTTATGAATGGACAGAGGTTTTTTTCCTCAGCTATTCCTCTGCTCAGTACAAAAAAATTAGAAATGGTCTCGGAATAGGACCCTTTGCAAGTCCTTGTTCAGAATTATAGGGTTGGTTCATGCATGCATGTTCAGCACATGATGCAGCACTTTTCAAGTGACCACATGAATGTACAGGCCAACACAAGCCTAACCTTGTAGACAGAATTTTCCTACCACTGAACAAAATGCTCTTCAGTAAAATCAGTTCATACATTTAGAAATCAAGTCTCCCCAAACTGGCCCAAAGTAAGTTTTTGCCATCCAAGAAAAGAACTGAGACAAATTGTCTGTGGATAACCTGATTTTGTGGCTTTTGTGAAGTTGGAGCTTTCCCATTGGAGTAGACAGTCTGCTTAGACCACCCAAAAGTCTATGCTGGGGGATCATGGGACCTGCATGGACCAAAGCTATATGGAACAGAGGCTGTGATAAGGAGTGAGAATTGGTTGAGATGGAATGAAAAAGCAGGCTACATCCAACACAATTGTCTGCACAGGGGCCAGCTGATCTACCATTATAAGGACAAGTTGGCATTCGACGATGAATTAAGAAATTATCTTCTTCATTCCTTAAATTCTCCTCCACTAGGATTCTTTAAGCTGTCAGATGCTCCAGGAGGCTGATTTCCCTTCCCTGGATCTTGCTTTAACTGACACTCATCTGCTGTCGACATTCTGTTCCGAATGGAATATTTTCAGCTTTCATCAGGCCTTGTTCAGAGACCCAGTTTGGTGTAGTGGTTAGGAGCGCAGACTAATCTGGGAGAACCAGGTTTGATTTCCCACTCTTCCACATGCAGCTGCTGGTGTGAGACCTTGGGTTAGTCATAGGTTATCTCAGAGATGTTCTCTCAAGGGCAGTTCTCGAGAGAGCTCTCTCAGTCCCACCTACATCACAGAGTGTCTGTTGTGGGGAGGGGAAGGGAAAGGAGATTGTAAACTGCTCTGAGACTCTGGAGGGCGTGGTATAAATACAATTTCTTCTTCTTCTTTTAGTTGGAAGCAGTGTTCCCTCTAAGATGAGTTAGTGTCAGCTAGCTGACAGTTTTTTAGCCTCTGGCTCACACATTTTTGTCTCCGCTCAGGAAGGATGGCTCCAGAGCAAATTAATTTATGCAGTAGCCAAATCGCTTGCTCACAACTTTAATGCCAGTAGCTCACAAAATAGAATTTTTGCGCACAAGACTCCACAGCTTAGAGGGAGCATTCGTTGGAAGTGAGTTCTTTTTTTGATTAATTCACATAGTCATCCTTTTCTGTTTCCCTTCAGAGTCCCCTGAGGAGGCGAAGAACCTGCCTTGTCTGTGTGCAGCTGAATTTTGCTGCATTTATCTCCTGTATTGGCAGAGGTCATTTCGGGGGGGAACGCGGGGGAACGCAGTTCCCCCGGGTGAGGTGCAGGGGGCGGGGCACATGATGAAGCCCCACCCCCTGCTTCTGGCGCCCCGCTTCCAGCCCTCATTCAGCCAGGAGGAGGCAGGAGAAGAGGGAGGGTAAGTTGCTTCCTCCTGCCTCTCCCCACCCCTGCCTGCCTGGGGCCAGGGAGGGCCTTGGCGGGGCTTCCTCACACTTCCGCCAGCCTTACAGGTCCACCACCAGGCCCCTGATGTCAGGGGGTGTGGCGTATGCTAATGACTTATGCTAATGAGTTCCCCTAGCTCTTTTTCTACGAAATGACCCCTGTGTATTGGAGCCAGCCAGTTTACTATTACACAGTGTGATCAGCACCCAAAGTGAACCTAAACGTTTAAATAGTGGAAGCTGAAGATGTGGGGTAGAGTAGTCTATTTTTCATTGTGTATGATATATATTATACATAGATATAAGAAATGCCATGTAAATATGTATAAAACCATATAGCATGCATATGAAATATGAATGAATCTATGAAACCAAGAGCAAAATGCAGAGAAAAATGGTCAACAAAAATATGTCAATATAAAAAGAAATAAAATGAGGGGGGGATGTTTGCTTAAAGTTTGTGGGGTTTTTTAGACATAACCAGAAGTGTTCACTGTGTTGCAGTGTGATGTAGGGCCACACAAATTTGAGACCTGAAAAAATAGCATATAGCACCGATTTTCCCCATGCAAAGAACTACACACTTGCCCATATTATAGTCATAGGAAACAATTAGGATTATATAAACTCTAGTAGACTGTTGTGTCCGCTGACCGCCACCAGGGGCCAGCGAACTCCCTAGAGCTTGACTCTGGGAGAACAATAGGGACTAGGCTCCTAGTCCCTCCACTGGGGAGCCAGTGGGCACCGTGGCGGGAGATTCAAACCCACCAACGGGACCCAGGGGTGTGTCCCCCAGGATGTATATAGTTGGCCTGCCGGCCGTTTGAGTTAGTTCGTGTTGTGTACCAATAAAGCGTGCTATGCACTATGTCAGTCTTTGTCCTTCGTCCATGCGGCTAACCTACTACACAATATAGACAGAGGAGGGTCAGAAAGGAGCATTCTCTTCCTGGGTGCCATCCTCAACACTTTGAAGATCATAGTGCCATGCTATATCACCATGACTATGGTCGAATCTGCATTTGCATTTTTAAATTGGTTTTGTGCTGATGTGATGCCGTCTTTCTCTATGCTTGTTTGAATGTTGTTTGGAGAAGATTCTTTTAAAGCAGTGCAGAAGTGCAATGACAGTGAAGCCGCCCACTGTTGAGGTGTGAAAACGACACCAAATGTAGACAGCTTTTTTGAAGACGGAGTCAAAAGGCTGGGACACTGGCGGAAAAGACAAATGCAGATTCGGCCTATGACTTGCCCATGTGAGACTGCTGGCCTCATTGCAAAAACAAAGTTTTTCATTAAAGTGGTGAACCTATTAGATGCACCAGATAGTCATAAGAATTAAAACGTGTCCCCATTTTATTCTAGGTTGGCCACCCATGAGCACTTCCTAAACATCAACAAAGGGGGCTTGTTGTACACTGACAGAGATGCAAACAAGGACGGACAAATCTGTGAAGACT
This sequence comes from Gekko japonicus, assembly GCF_001447785.1. Lineage (NCBI taxonomy): Eukaryota > Metazoa > Chordata > Lepidosauria > Squamata > Gekkonidae > Gekko > Gekko japonicus. The sequence goes on along the minus strand of NW_015173693.1, from coordinate 764,902 downwards.
GATGCTGACGGTGATTGTGGAGAATATGGAAGAGCCTAAGTGATTGAAGGTGCCTATTTCTAAGCCCGTGATTCTACCTCCATTATAGCCATAATGCAAACATAATGACAACTGTGAATAAATGTTAGGATGAAATTGGAAACTTTGCCTGACAGCTGACCAATCACATTAATGCAACAAGAAATGGGGGAGAGCCACTAAAATTGTGCATACATATCAATAAAACCATATATAAATTTTATTTTCAATAAAGCCATGTATTAAAAACAATGTGTAGACGTTTTGACAGCCACTGGTACGATTGGCACAGGAGAAGCAATTGCGTTAAGTTCAAGTATGATGTGCAATTTATGCACAACTCATTCTTTACAGCCTTTTTATTTTATTTTGGCTGAGTTTTGTATTTTAAAAGGGAAGGTCATGGTATTGGAGGCCCATCTCTCTAAGATTAGATACCTGAACTCAAACAATCTCTTTGTGTTTCAGTTTCATTGAAACAGGCATACAGAGACCCAGAAAAGCAAAGATTTCTGTGATAAAAAAGACAGAAGAATGAAGGCTTGTTGAGTGACAAGGACATTACGCACATTATGTTGCACCCAGGTACATTTGTTTATGTACACAACTTGGACTAGATGACCCTGGAGGTCCCTTCCAACTCTATGATTCTATGGGGGGGGGAACTGAGTACATGTTCAGTTTTGTACTCAACAAACCTGTGCCTTGGAAAAACCTACAGCCAGATTGCATGTAGGAAAAGTTGAATTTGAAACGAACATGTGCATTGTTGTTAGAATAAGTCAATGTGTATATGCATGACATCCTAGATCCTGAGCAGTGTTCCCCTGGAACAGGATTACAGGGGACATCTCATGCTGCTACAGGAGGGGGGAGGTGAGAAAGTCACACTATGTGGGCTGAAATCCTTGAGTCCGCAAAAATGTTGTTCTGGATCTAAGCGACAGCATGTAAAATGTATATGCATGGAAGACATGCACAGGATTTTCTCATGAAGGAAAGAAGATGTCTAAAATACTGTTCCAAACTGACCATATTTATACCTTGCTAGGTAGGCTTATACCAGGACATGGTATTATATAGGCCAATCCCATGAGATCCCAGAAGCTAAGCAGGGTTGGTACTTGAATGGCAGACTGCCAAGGAAGACTTTGCATAGGAAGGCAATGGCAAACCACCTCTGCTTAATTGCTTGCATTGAAAATCCTATGGATTCACCCAGGGGTCGTTTCGTAGAAAAAGAGCTAGGGGAACTCATTAGCATAACTCATTAGCATATGCCACACCCCCTGACATCAGGGGCCCGGCGGTGGACCTGCAAGGCCAGCGGGAGTGTGAGGAAGCCCCGCCAAGGCCCTCCCTGGCCCCAGGCAGGCAGGGGTGGGGAGAGGCGGGGGGGGAGCAACTTACCCTCCCTCTTCTCCTGCCTCCTCCTGGCTGAATGAGGGCTGGAAGCGGGGCGGCCGGAAGCAGGGGTCAGGGCTTCGTCATCTGCCACGCCCCCTGCACCTCACACCGGGGAACTGCGTTCCCCCGTGTTCCCCCCCCAAATGACCTCTGGATTCACCATATATTGGCTGCAACTTGATGGCACCTTACACACACACACACACACACACACACACACAGAGGCTTTGCTTTGTGCAGCACATTTCAGAAAGATGTACAGCCTCTTAGAATGATCTTTCTGCTTTAAAAGATAACCAAGGAGAACTGCAATTGTTAGAAGGAGCTGCTCACTCATGAGGCCCATGTTATACAGTGCTGTGTATGCACCTCAGGCTTCACAGACCTTTTCGTGTATTCATACCACAGGATTAACTGAAATACTTAATCTCTGAAGAACATTCAGAGCTGTTATTCCAAACATCCAATTTTGCTAGATTGTTGAGGTTCAGTTTCAGGAACCCTTCTAGTAAACCTGTGGTAAAGTGTTACAAAGAATGATACAACTGAGAATTACTTGATGTTTGGATGAGAGGCCATCTGCCTCTTGGTGGAGTCTGGGAAGAAGAAGCAGTTACAGGGGTCATTTTGTAGAAAAAGAGGTGCAGGAGCTCACTAGCATAACTCACCAGCATAATTTATTTGCATATGCCACACCCTGACATCACTGGAAGTGTGTCAGAAGGCAACACCCATCACTCAGGATCCACTGGACTGTTTTGGATTGCTAGCCATTGGGGGGCGGGGAGGAACGTGCAGATCTGTCCTCGCAGAGGAGGAGGGAGAGCTTGTACCTGAATAAAACTTGGTCTTAAAAGTGCCACTAGACTGCTTTGGGCCAGGGGGCTCTGCAACTTACATGGCTGCTTCTTGCTCTGACTGAGGGCTGCTGGGAGCAGGGGGTGGGACTTGTTGCATGTGCCCGCCCCCTGGGCTATTTACTGCCGGAGCTCTGCTCCTGTGCACTCCTGCAGGAAATGACCCCTGGTTGTGATTGGTAAAATGGCTGCTGGGGTTATGGTTGCCAGGTCCATTAGAGATGCTGGTGGGGGACGTTCCGGGAGCCAGAAGTGACATCGCGCTCCATGCCTACATCATCCAGAAGTGACATAAGCACATCGAGGGTGATGCTCTGTTTGTTTGTTTTTTGGCAAAATGCTATGTTAAAATCACCCTCAAACCATAGAATTTGTCCAAAACCCAGAGCGTTGCCCCACACATGCCCAGTTCACACTGGGCTCCAGGTTCCAGGGTGATGTAAGCACATAACACAATGTTGCTGTGGGAGAGGAATTTCCTCGCATCTGCCACTTGGGAGGTGGCAGGCAGGAGCCCACAAAAAATGGGCAATCCCACACCCCCAATTGGGGAATGGCAACCATAGCTGGGTTGTTGCAGTTAGACCTCAAGGTTGCCTGGTCACCCCTGGCCACCAGAGGGAGATGGGAGGTAGGGTGTCAGAAACAGGTTGGAAAATTCCTGGAGATTTGAGTCTGGAGCCTGGGGAGGACAGGCATTTCAGTGGGGTACAGTGCCAAAGAGTCTATCCTCCAAAGCATCCATTTTCTCCAGGATCGACATAGTCTGGAGATGAGGTGTAATTCCTGGGGATCCCCGGGTCTCACCTGGAGAGTTAAAGTAAAGGTAAAGGTTCCCTTGCTCGAAAGCCAGTCAAATCCGACTCTAGGGGTGCGGTGCTCATCTCTGTTTCAAATCCAAAGAGCCAGCACTGTCCGAAGATGTTTCCATGGTCATGTGGCTGGCATGACTAAACACCAAGGCGCATGGAACACTGTTACCTTCCCACTGAAGTAGCACCTATTTATCTACTTGCAATTTCTTGCTTTCGAACTGCTAGGTTGGCAGGAGCTGGAACTAGAGACGGGAGCTCACTCCGTCATGCAGCACACTTGGGTCTCGAACTGCTGAACTACCGACCTTCCACAGCCTGCAGTTCAGTGTCTTAACCACTTGAACTACTAGCCGAAAAACCAGTTAGGTTCCTCCAAAAGCAGCCGGGATCAGTTCTTTGTGGAACCTGGAGGATCTTCCTGAATTCCCATTATAACAGAATCCAGCCTGTTCAGCTATATCATCCCAGTGTTCAGTTATATCATCCCAGTGTTTAATCAAGAAAGATACTTCTAATTCTGAGACACGCTCCACAATAACAAGAAACAGATTTGCCTCCTGTGAGCTTCTAATTTTAACATTTACTGCGGAGCGAATGTGTCAGCTGTCCCCTCAAGAATATTATCTTGCTGTAGTTTACACTTTTACATCACAATGGTGAGATAACTGTCATGTATGTCAGTAAATGTAGGAAATGTAGACGATAAACAATCCTTGTGTCCTTACTCAAAAATCCACACTGCAAACATAAGAACTGCTTTTCTGGATCACACCAAAAGCCCAACAGCTTTTCTCCTGGAGAAGAGGGAGCAGTTGTTCCCTTTGTCCACTCCCAAAAAACTATACTGGGACCTGCATGGGTAAAAAACGTGTGTTGGGTGCTGCAGTGACGAGGGAAATTCGTTAAGGCTGAGTGAAAAAGCTGGATGGATCCTATCCGCTCTCTCTAGCCACAGATAGAGTCACTCACAGGAAACCCACAAGCAGAGTTACCACCTCCTGTTGTTTTTTGCAAGTATGTGATAATCAAAGGCATATTACTTCTGGCTCTCAACAGTAGCTTCAGTGACAAGTCACCTCTGTGTGTTTTTCCTCAGTATTTTGTCACTACTGTAAAGAGGATACTGACATCTGGACTCCACAAATACACTGTGTTTAGCCCATTAAAAGGGGAGCACACTGTTCGAATAATTACCCGAGAAATAATGCAGAAGATTCTCAATTGGACACCACACTTGTCAGTCTTTTCATTTAAAGGCCACATTGAGGAAGCCATGCTCCCAAATTATGATCGACAGATTTGTTGAGTTGTCTACAATCCAAGGTATACCATTCTTTGATAGGTTATGAACATGCAGTTCAGATCGAATAGAATCTATTGACCATATGGTTTTACGCATCTTGAACCCAGTACATTTCAAGCTAATTCTTCTGTTTCTGGGAGCTGGATTGGATTCCCTGGAAGAGAAAATTTCTTGGTTATTAAGAGATGCAGAAAACGGAGTTACTGTACAGGTGGCCACTGGCCAGATATTTGGCAGTGATTATAGTGCAGCGTATTTAAAGAGCCACTTGCTGGTTTGTTTTACCTGGAGGTGTATGCTCTTCTTTGTGACAGTGGTCAAAGGAACAGTAATTGGATTGGTCCGGATAGTAGTCTGCAAACCATTTGGCAAGAGGCAGTTTAGGAAAAACTGATCTATCTAGGGGATGGAACTAGATATGATGGAAGACACAGGGCCGCCAGGCATATCTGGCTCTCATCTTCTTTCCTGTGACAAGACATATCGGAGTACAAGGCCAATTGTAGGTAGAGGAGGAGCAGGAGCAAGCTTGATCACAACTGATTTGCTTGTCCTGTGCAGCTCACTTCACATGGACGTACTATCTATGCACCTACAGTGTGCCCATGAGTAGGCTGTATTCTTATGAGAGAAAGAACTGGGAACCAGACAAATTTTACATGTATAGGTGCTGCACTAATATACAGGAAACACACGGGGAGAAGGACGTACCAGCCTGCTTGATCACAAGTGTAGGGCAGAGCACTTGCTCCTGTTCCTTTTCTGGGCACATTGGGTCAATGTGTTGATGTATTCCAATAAATCGATGACATGAGTTTCTGTGCCTTCACCCATTATTAGTTGCCACTGGCAGGGGTGGGGAAACGGATGGTAAGATGATGTTGTGGGACATAGCAAGTTTCACTAGATGCTCTGTGAAAGGGATGGAGAACTGGACAGGGGAATGATATTTCAGCTGCAACCTTGTTTCATCTGTAATCTCTCAGGATATAACTGATTATATACTAAAATAGGCTCGCTAAGATTTGGATAACTGGCACAAAGCTTAAAAACGAACAATGATATTCTCGGTGTCAAGGGATGGACTATCGCAGGTGGCAAATACTTTATGACAAGGTAGAATATAGTTCTGATTATTTTTTTTAAGACACGAACAGGGCAGTCGTATCCATAGTCACCAAGAAGTAGCTCCTGGTACACTAAATGAAATTTAAATCAGAGTAAACGTGTTTAGGACGTGTGTCGGAAGGATTCTGTCTGAAGTTGAGCCAGTAGTTTTAACAATTTGGTTTTGTTTTGGGGAACCACGCTTGGAATCGCAGAGAGATTTTAATGCCTGCTCCGAGAATATTGTGTGTATGTTGGCAAATTAGCTGTGGTTTCTATTACAAAGTTGTCAGAGTCTGGGGTTTCCAGGGGTGAGTCCAGCAAAAGGAGTCGTCCAGGGGTCTCCTTTTCCTTTGATAAGCTTTATGGCAATTCTAAGATGGCAGAAGGGAAAGGGGGGGCTGTCCTCACCCAGTTCCCACTTCCCTGTGGGCTCCAGGATGCTCTCCAGTTGTCCCTGCATCATGTCGGAGATCTTCCTCCTCAGCTTGCCTCAGCATTGCCTTCTAAAGTTCCCCTGGGGGTGGAGTCTCCCTGAACTCACTTGCCCTCCCCTCCCGTGGGCTGGGCTCTGCCTGACTGGCATCTTCCCCAGCGCCTAAGAAGCCAGCCATGTGGCTCTGCTTCCTCCTTCCGCCCTTTGTCCCATTCCTCCAGGGTGGTGCCTTGAGGGAGGCCTTCCTTCCCTTGCCCTGTCCCTCATCGCAGCAGGCCATCTGAACATCCCTTCCAGGGCCCCTCCCCCCTTTCCCCAATGTGCTGGCTGGTTGCGTTGGTCTGTTGGCAGTGTTGTGTTGGGACACAGACTAATTTATGGTTTTATATCTGCTACACACACAACAAATGAACTGTGCACACACGTATACCATAAGCCTAGAAGAAGCTGTTTGCATTACCTACTGTGAGACAGAATTCACATAGGAAACACTTGCCTGTGTTTTATGTTAATGCAGCTTGCACACATTCAGCTCAGAGTGCATTATGGGAAGAAGACGCAGATGGTAGCCTTTGTGAGCAGAAAACAACAACCCAGAAGAGAAATTCCCCCATTGCTGAGAGACTGGATTTCATGTTCTACAGGGGCTTGATCTGCATTCGAATTGCCGTTTCCTGTTGAAGGTGCCTTGAGTAAGTGATATCGATCTACACAACAAAGAGATGTCCTGAAGCTGAGACTTCACACATGGGCAAATGGTATTCCATGAGATAGAGTATAGAATTTCAAATATCGCCCAACCCATAGGAGTACCTGCCCCTTTTCTGCATTCACCAATCAGGTAGTTTATGGGAAGGAGTCGTAAGTAGGTGGGACTACAGCATGGCAAGATGATGACACCCACCTGGAGATCTAACTATATAACACAGAGACCATGCTTTAGGTCTTTGGGCCAGCCACATTCCACCATCAACGCAGGACCATGCTGCAGGCTGGCCACACTCCTCCCCTCCCCATTTCCCCTGCTTTAGAAACTCTTTGTTCTTGCTGGATCTCTTTGGGGTGCACAGCCAAAGATATCCATGCACACACACACACTAGCTGGCTCGTTCTAGCAGCGTGAATGAGTAATTAACCCTAGGAATCTTTCCCTTACCCTCCAATCTTCCATTGCAACAGACAAGACTTCTAGAAACAGGCAAGTATGAAACAAAATATACCTACCTGCCTCCAATTAACTGGGAATCTATTTTTAATATCTTTCTGTAACTCTAAAGGAACCTTGAATGTATGTATGTGAGACTGATCGTTTTGTGTGTATGTGAACTTGATATCCTTCAGTAAAAAGATTATTTGTTTTGGAAAGCACCCGTCTCAGCTCCTTTACTGGGTCTCTGTTGACAGACACAACCCCGGTATAGCTGGCCAGAACTCACTCTAAAAATCTAGTCGACCATTTGCTGTAGATAAAGCACCTGGCGTAACAGTCGTCCTACAGTGAGGGTGGGCTCTGGCGTCCTTCCACTGCTGCCTTGGGTTGCCATGTTCCTCCCGGACATTGGTGGGGGATGGCAGTTAGGGTTGTCAGCTCCAGGTTGGAAAAGTCCTGGAGATTTGGGGATGAAGCCTGGGAAGGACGGGGACCTCAGTGGGGTCCAGTGCCCTAAAGAGTCTCCCCTCCAGAGCATCCATTTTTTTCTCCAGAGGACCTGATTGCTGTAGTCTGGAGAAGTGATGTAATTTCATGGGATCCCCAGGTCCCCCCTGGAGGCCGGCTTCCCTACTGCCACCCTACCCAGCAGACCCCACCAAGGCTGGTTCTTGAGCCATGCTGCTTTTGCATCTTCTTTAGCTCTGGGAAGCCCTGGTGGTGTTCTCCCTGTCGGCAGTAAGAACAGGGGTCGGAGCTGCCCCCAGACTGCGGTTCTCTTCTTTTTACCTCTGACTCGTATGTTATCTGTTTTCCAGCTGGGGGAGGTGATCATTTGGATCAGCAGCATGTATCCAACGATGCGCTTCCACTAATGGAATGGCATTTCCATTTGCAAAAAAGGGGGTTGGGGGACTTCCACTGATTCCCACTCTGAGTAGAAACTCCCCAGTTTGGACCCCAATGCTATTCCCGACAGTCTGTTGGACCTCCAGGAACAAACTGTCAAATACTGAGGCTGAATCTGCATTTGTCTTTCCCACCGGTGTCCCAGCCTTTTGACTCCATCTTCAAAAAAGCTGTCTACATTTGGTGTCGTTTTCACACCTCAAGAGTGCTAGCATACTTTTGCATGTCCACATATGTTTATCATCCTTTTGGGGCGGCTCCACTGTCATTGCACCTTTGCACTGCTTTAAAAGAATCTTCTCCAAACAACATTCAAACAAGCATAGAGAAAGACACATCGCAGCAGGATAAAACTAATTTAAAAATGCAAATGCAGATTCGACCTGACTTGCACTATAGCAGTTGAACTGAAGCATAATTGTGCCGGGGGGGGGGGGACCAAACAGGCAAAGTCCTCACCTACATTTTCTGATGCAGTTTTGTATTGACCAATGTGACTTCTATGAGGCGAAAAGGGGGTCATACCAGGAAACAGAAAGGAGGGCTTTGTTCCTTCCAAGGGACGGCTGCATTCTGTCCTGTTACTTGTACTAGGAAAGGATTTGTTCCCTTGCAAAGTCTCTAGTACGCTTATGTCAGACCCCAGGAGCTAGAAAGCTAATTTCAGTCATGCATACATGTCACTTGATAGGTCATCACTTGATGGCTTATTGTCTGATGAATTGAAAATGAGTACGTGAAGTATCTCCATTTTTTTTTAAAGGAAAGATTTTGAGGAGGCATGACAGTTCTGTCTGCAGTGTTTGGGCTGGGCTGGCCCTTTTCATGCATGCTTACTTGATGATACAGTCATCAGGGGATAAAGATGCATCTGTGAACTCAGCTAGAGCAGTGGCTCATCTAACAATGCTGTAATCGTTATGGAGAAACTGTATGCGTGACCCAAGGATGTACCTAAAAATGATATGCTTATGTCGAAACCTCTCATTGCCCGTAACCTGTAAGTTCAATTAACTCCTGTCACGACATCATTATATTTGCATTCCCTTCCCCACTTCACTGGCTACCATTGGCAAGGAAGAGGAAACACATAGGCTTGGATCCAGCAGTGTGCAAGAAGAAACATAAACAGACTTTGAAGAGTTCAGCTTGTGCAAGCTGTTGTGCAACACCTAGCGCTTTCCTCCCAGTATATTGGATATTGTAAAAAATCAGTTGTACAAGACCTTGTGCATGTAGAAATACAAGTGGGGATACAACAAGACTGACTTGATGCGAGTGGCTACTGTGGTCTTTTTCTTGCATTTCTCCTTGTGCAAGACCTGTAGCTTAAGCAGATGTTTTGCAGTGGATCCAACCCACAATGTTGTAATGACATAATCTGATATTTATGGAGAGCAGGAAGAAAATGTAGTCTGGGGATGCTCTTTTTGTTTAGTTGGCATTCCCATGTGAGATAAGGACACAGACACAAAGCTGCCTTATATGGAATCAAACCATTGGTCCATCAAGGTTTGTATTGTTTACTTGGATTGGCAGCAGGTCTCCCCAGGGTCTCGGACGGGGGTCTTTCACGTCACCTTCTACCAGATCCTTTCAAATGGAGACGCCAGGGATTGAACCTGGGACCTACTGCAATAACAAACAGATGCTCTACCTGGCCTGTAGCCAGGATTTTGTGGCTTGTGGGGCAATTTTTTTTCCTGGTGGGGCTGCCATTATTTTTCTCTCTGTCTCTCAACAACTGTACTTTTAAGTAATAATAAAATATAATAATACTAATATTTAAATGCAGCACAAATGCCCCCCACAACAGCCACCCCAGACATAAATGAATGCAAAAACACCCTCCCCCTCCCTAAAGCAATGGACCCCCTTACCATTTTCAGAAGGAAATCTTGTGGGGCTGCCCCTGTAAGGAAGGGGGCAGAGCCCCCATAGCCCTACTGTAGCTACAGGCCAGTGCCCTACCACTGAGCCATGGCCCGTTATGAATCAAAAAACGTAACTAAAATCTGTCAGACTTCATATGAAGTGGGCCTGGCCTTAACCTGCTAGAGGAGCTGTAAAGCTCTTCTTCAAGTTTCTGAAAGTATGTCAGGTGGCACTTTCATCTCTTTTTTTAAGGCATATATGGATTGTCTTATATCAGCTTGGAGGGCCCGTGTGTATTTGAATGCACTCTGAAAAGCTCTGCTATTGATGTTCCTCTTGGAACTTCTCTGACAAGCTGTGAAATGATAACACATTGTGGAGTTTGAAATGACCCCCCCCGCCCCCTAAAAGGCAGTGTGATCCCTCCAGAGCTCAGTGAGGAAGCATTATCTATTAACCACAACCAGCTTTTGGTTACTGGTTCATAGTGGACGCAGCAATCTCCCACTGAATTTAAAAAATCTACATGTATAAATACCAATGGACTGCCTAATTAGCTGTTTAACATTGCATTGCTTCTTAGTTCTCAATATCTGACAAGCAGGCAGAAAGCTGCAGGGAGCACTAGGCTGATACGGCGCAGGGTGAAGGAATGGAAAGACGGGTCATGTCCCTGCTTCTCTATAATTCTGGAGCCAAATTCCCAGCCTTCATATATATTGATACATGGTCGATGCTAATGATAAAGTGGTTGTGAAAGACCTGAGTGGCACGAAGACTGAGCGGAAGCACCACATCATTTGAATATTTTAATACGCAGCAGGCCTGTAATATCAACACTCTCAATACACATGCTGCTTGCAGATTATATGTACCAGGAGGGAGCTCCATTTATCCCAGCAATCCCAAACACATATTTTCTTGTCGATGACATTTGTTCTTATTACAACTTGATATGCCACATACTCATTCTTGCACCCGCCGTCCCAAAAAGAGGAAGGTCTGGAGATGAAAACGATAGTTCTGGAAAGAGAAGTTTAGCTGGGGGAAGATGGTTGCAGGAAGATGGTTTAAGATGGAAACTGCACGTATCTGCAGGGTTCGCTGTATAATTATAATGAGAACCTGTGGAGGAATCGTAAGCTATGAACAGGTCCCCTTCTGACCATATACCTCTCAGTATCATGGAACTGGACAGCTCTAACAAAGTTTATACAAAATTGTGACGGATATATCACCTCCAGGCTAGACAGTCACCTCCAGGCTAGACTACTGCAACTCGCTCTATGCTGGCCTGCCCTTGAGACTGACCTGAAAGCTTCAACTGATCCAGAATGAGGTGGCACATGTCCTAAAGGGAACATCATGGACTGCACCTATTTGACCTGTGCTTCGCCAACTGCACTGACTTCTGGTGGAGCACCGAGTCAAGTTCAAGGTCTTGGTTCTGACCTTTGAGGCATTGAGAGGTCTGGGACCAACATACCTGCAAGACCACCTCCTCCATTATACCCCTTGGAGAGCATTCTGCTCTTCACAGAAGAATTCGCTGGTGGTCCCCGGCCACAGAGATATCCAGCTGTCCTCAACCAGGGCCAGGGTCTTCTCGGCCCTGGCCCTGACCTGGTGGAACTCTCTGCTAGATACCATCAGGGCCCTGCAGGGTCTTATGCAGAGGTCATTTCGGGGGGAATCGCGGGGCATCGCAGTTCCCCCGGGTGAGGTACGGGGGGCAGGGCACATGACGAAGCCCTGCCCCCTGCTTCCGGACGCCCCACTTCCAGCCCTCATTCAGCCAGGAGGAGGCAGGAGAAAAGGGAGGGTAAGTTGCTTCCCCCCTGCCTCTCCCCACCCCTGCCTGCCTGGGGCCAGGGAGGGCCTTTGCGGGGCTTCCTTGCACTCCCGCCGGCCTTGCAGGTCCACTGCCGGGCCCCTCATGGGGCTCGGCAGTGGAGCTGCAAGACCGGCGGCGGCTGGGGCCATTGGGAGCGGGGTGTGTGGCCTTATGACACACTTCCAGTGATGTCAGGAAGTGTGGCCTTATGACACACGTCTGGTGATCTCAGGGTGTGTGGCATATGCTAATGAGTTATGCTAATGAGTTCCCCTAGCTCTTTTTCTACAAAACGACCCCTGGTCTTATGCAATTCTGCAAGGCCTGTAAGGCAGAGATATTCCACCAGGCATTCGGTTGAGGACAGTGGCGGTTGACATAATTGCCGGCACCCTACCTAGACCCACCATCCCTTGTGGCGTTTACTCTCTCTCCCCCCCCCGTGCTTGCAAAGCACCCACAGACCAGAAATGGGAGGGAACCACGAAAACAGCGCTATTTGCTTTTAACTATTGTATAATATGTTTGATGGTTTGATGGTTTCTACGGTTTGGAATCCGTACATCGCCTAGAGTCCCCCATGGGGATTGGGCAATCCACAAATATAACTTTATAAAATAAAATAATAAATAAATAATCGGTGCCAAACTGGTACATTTGGACTTTATTGCGGTTGATGCTTGGAGGCCTTTGGGGGTAGATAGAACCCACCTTGTGAAGAACATGACTTTTGAGATTGACATGTCACCTACTTTAGGCAGTAGTAAGCTCCTATAGCATCAAGAACCTTCTTCTGACTTAGGTGGCTAGTCCGTCGGAGGAAGTCCCATCTAAGTTGCAGGAATCGTCCTTTAGGCTGGAGTAAGACTTACAACTTTGCTTAGTGGAGTGGTTCTTTAGGGTTTTTTTTTTCCTGCCTGGCTGGAAGGATGCCAATCGATATGTTAATTGTGGTTAGCAAACCAAACAAAAAAGAATCCCCCTCCCCCTTAGCATCAGGATCTCCCTGTAAACATTGGCATTTTAGGAATACCCTGGAACCGAGAGACTAGTCAATTTCTACCAAGTAGGGGCCAAAGCTGCTTAAGCCTTAAAGCGTGGGAAAGTCTTTGAGGGCTGCTGGCTTGAAGTGGCAGGAAATCCAGAAGAGTGTCCTCAGGGATACTTTGAAGGGCTGCCAAGAGATGTCATTTTTGGGCTGCTCCCAAGCTGGGAAGGAGAGAAAGGCCACAAGTTGTCTTAAATGAAAAGGGGGGATGGCTTTAAGAACGTGGTCTGATCTGAAAAATTCTGTTTTGTTCATTATGAGAACTGGGATTGTCCAAAATCTGAAATACATTCTGAGTCAAGATAGAAATGGAATAGAGAAAGTCTTCATAAAGGACTGAGATATCATGTAGGGAAAGGTGGAAGAAGGGAGGAAGGGTGAAGAGCGGATGAGAACGAATGCTCCATAGGTAGGGGCAGGGCTCTTTTTGTAGAAAAAGCCCAGCAGGAACTCATTAGCATAATAGGCCACACCCAACAGCAGAAACTCATTAGCATATTAGGCCACACCCTGACAGCACAGCTCATTAGCACATTAGGCCGCACCCCCATGTTACCAGAAGTGTGGTTATCCAGCCACACCCACCTTTTGCTTCTTATTCTGTTTACCTTGTTTGTTGTCAAAACGCCAGGGCTTTTTTTGTAGCAGGAACTCCTTTGCATGTTAGGCCACACACCCCTAATGTAGCCAATCCTAATGAGTTTCTGCTGTTGGGTGTGGTCTATTATGCTAATGAGTTCCTGCTGGGCGTGGCCAACTCGGGAGCCAGCCGGAACTCCATTCCTGTGCGTTCCTGCCCAAAAATAGCCCTGGGTAGGGGAACTAAGACTGGAGGAAATAGGGGAGAATAAGCGCGTATTTGATGGAGACTGAGGTGGGTTAGGCCCAGGAGTGGAACCTCTCAACTCTGATAGCATTTGTGACGGCAATGGGAGGGGCAGGCTGACCCATCACCTTTCCCTGCATTACCGCTGGACAGGTCCCAATTAAGTTTATTCATTTTTATTAAAACAGTAATAAAAAATTAAATCATTAATAACCCATCTTTCCTTGTGGTTCAGGGAAGCTTACAATAAGAGTTAAAAACATTTTCAGTTGAAAATAAAATAACAAACCCCAAATTACACCCCCTCCCTTAAAAGATGCCTGCCATTCAAGCTCTCTCAAACGCCCTGGCAAACAGGCAGGTCTTGCAGTGCCTCCTGAAGTTCTCCAAGGACCTCTTCAGGGAGCCCATTCACCAAAGCCAAAGTCCCAATGGAAAATTCTCGGGCTCTGATCGATACCAAATGGGTCATTCTAAGTAGTGGAACAGCCGACAGGTGGGCTACCTGTTGGGCATAGGGGCATATGGAAGGAAATGACCCTTCAGATATGTGGGTCCCAGGTCATGAAGGGCTTTAAAAGCCATAACCAGCCCTTCAAATTGAACTTAGACTAGCAGCCAATGTATCTGCTTCAAAATGGCAGCGTATGTTCCCAGTGCCTAGCCCCTGATAATAGTCAGGCTGCTGCATTCTGGGCCAGTTGTAGTTTCTAGGTTTTCTTCAAGTGCAACCTCATATAGACTGTGTTGCAGTAACCCAGCCATGAGGTTACAGAAGTATGGATCAGCATGGCCAGATTGGCTGAGACTAGTATTACCCAAATCACCAATACACATGCAGCCCTGTAGCTAGCAAAAATGTCCTTCTGCTAGCAAAGAGAAAACTATGTATTTTTTGGGGGTATTAATTGTTGAGACCGTAACTTGTGTATACGGGGGTCGAGATACAGAAAAGAGAAAACGTGTATTGTGGTATGAATTGCTGAGACCATAACCTGTGTATACAGGAGTCAAGATATAGACCAACACTCAAAACGAATGAAGGGGAATAAGCTTCTTAAATAAGAAAATAAATGTATTAAATTAAAAGTAAGAAAACCAAGTTAAATCAGTAGAAGAAAACAAGAGCGGGGAACAAGAATTTGGAAGAAAGCAGAAATAGCAACAGAAAATGAACTTTTTACAAAAAAATTGGAATAGCAGAAATGTATTGTCAAACCTATTGAAGGACAGAAGTAAACGAAATATAAGAAATAGCTGGACACTATTTTATGACTGGGTGGAAAGAAACCTTGAAGACCAAGAACAATGAATGAATAAACATAATATAAATTTGGAGAAATTCCAATTTGAACTATAGAGAATTAGACTCTTATCAGGAAACATAACAGAATGTCAGCGATTAAGTGATACTAACCTTAGTAATTATACAAAGAAACAGAACTGGAAACAAAGAATTAAGACTGAAAATATGTAACAGCTGTTATACCAGTTTGATGAAATTTTCCTTTATGTCGTATCCCACACCTTGTACCCTTCCCACCCTTATTTTTTTTGTCCCATAATATATTAAAACACAATAAAAAATTAAAAAGCAAGAAAAAAGCAAGTGTCCAACAACACTTTAAAAACTAACACAATTTGTGGCAGGGTATGAGCTTTCATGAGTCACAGCTCACTTCTTCAGATACAGCTAGATCAAGTTAAGCCACATAAAAGGTAAAGTAAAGGTTCCCTTGCTCAAAAACCAGTTGAGTCCGACTCTAGGGTTGCAGTGCTCATCTCCGTTTCAAAGCCGAAGAGCCAGCGCTGTCCGAAGACATTTCCGTGGTCATGTGGCCGGCATGACTAAACACCAAGGAGCACGGAACACTGTTACCTTCCCACCAAAGTGGTATCTATTTATCTACTTGCAATTTCTTGCTTTCGAACTGCTAGGTTGGCAGGAGCTGGAACTAGAGACAGGAGCTCACTCCGTCATGCGGCACACTTGGGTCTCGAACTGCTGAACTACTGACCTTCCACAGCCTGCAGTTCAGTGTCTTAACCACTTGAGCCACCGCAGCACCGCATCCACGTAAACAAACAAACAAAAACCAACAGAGGCTCTATGGAAAGGAAATAAATGCACATGTGAAGCACAAACAGTTTAAACCCTTTCCCTTACAAACTACATGCTACTAAGGGAGAAAATGAAAGGTGAGAACCACAGACATACAGGCCTGCTTCCTGAGGACAGCTGTGCAAGTCTGGAGAAGAGCAGCAGCATGGAGTGGGAAACCATTTCGTTGGGGTAACAGGCTGCTACAGATTGGATGGACTGAGGGATAACCTGTTATACGTTTTTGCTAAGATTGAGGATGGGGGAAAGTGTTGGCACTGGAATGTGGGAGTGGTGAAAAGTCCATCTTTCCAGAGATTAGCTATTTTGAAAGGGGGGGGGGTTGTGTGCATTGTGGAGGGACATTTTCCTTCTTTTGCAATACAGGTAAAAGTATCAAGGAGAAGTGTTCTTTTAAGGAGACTGAGAGTTCACATAGGCAAATTGACGACCCTGCCCACCCCCGGAACATCCCCCAAATCCCCCCACCAGCAGCAGGTAAGGACCTGGCAACCCTATATCAGTTTGATCCAGACTCCATTTTTCATTGCTGGGCTCGTGCTAAGATGTGAAAGTGTACAGGGATCCAAAACAGAGGTCCCCTGTGAGGGGGAGTCTCATGGCATCACTAAGTAATAAGGAAATTTGAGAATTAGATGCAGCAGATAGAAGGTGCTCCTCACCACCAGGCCAACCTGCTTTTCAAAGAACTGCTCTTCAGGTAGCAGAGATCAGTGCCTCTGGAGAAAATGGTGGACTCTGTGTCATTATACACTGCTGAGGTTGCCACAGCAAATTGGCAATGTGTGCCCAAAGCCGGGGCACTCTCCCAGAGCCTCTTTCTAGAGCTCATTGTATTTATTTGCACAACTGGCCTGAAACTGGGTGAAAGCATAGAATCCTGTGGCTCTCCAAGAAGTTTGACAGACTCTCCCAAGAACTTAACAAGACCTAGCATCCCTTAGCCATTCTAGATTAGCAAAACTAGGAAAAATGCACTATCATCCGTTAGTACTGTTTTGATCTATCTCTACTTTTCTTGAACACATGCACATTTTACTTATGGGGTTGTATCCAGGCAATTTTTCTCCTCATGGTCATCTATTTCTCCTTACTACAGGTTTATGGTGTGACCCATGATCTCCAGAATATGCTTGGGGGAGAGCTGGCTGGATCTCACCTATTGCATTTCATCTTATGCTTCCTGCATCCCATGCCCCCTTTTACCATTTGTTTCCCTTCATCAGCTTGTATATTTATGTATGGCATGGATCACAAAAGCTTGCATTAGAATGAAAATGTCTTTAAGGCACCACAAAACACCTGTTCATTTCTGATGCAGCCGACTCAACGCAGCTGCCCTCCTCTGCATTCCACATACAATTTGAAATGATCCGACAAATTTCTGGCAGCTGTTCTCTAATATTTATTTAATGCTTACCATGCACTCGGCATTGGAAACAGATCAGACCTCAAGAGGAAAGGTATCTTTAATTGTTGGTTAATGAAGCTGGGTTTTAGAATCAGGCGTTGACTATAATACAGGAAAGGTTTGTTTATGTTTTTCAAGAAAACAATAAATTAATGGATGGTGAGTGGTGAAAATTAGAATGATTTGTACCAATTTTGCGCAACGGCCCACCACATCTGGCGCTTGCTTTGATACATCATTTCAGCAGAATATGTCTCAGCTCAGCGAGTAGGCTTATTAAAGATCTGCTAATCGAAGACCTTTTAAAAGAGGGGGGGTGGTTTTAGTGCTCATTTCAACATTTGTCAGATGAATTCATCTTCTTGGCAGGATTATTTTCCTCGCGTAATAGAATGAAATGTACTGAAGAAAGTTTACAAGACTGGAGATTAACCGAATTTGTTTAAAATGTTTGTGTACTAATAGCCTAGTGGCATGGATGCAGCCTCTATTTATTGTTGAGCTAATTATCTGACCTGACAGCAATGTAGAGATGGTGTCTTTGAGTGATCAGTTTAGAATTGCAAAACATGACTACTGGCTGAGTGCAAAGCTTCCAAAGGAAAATGTCAGGACTTTTCAGGGAATGCAATTTTTGCTCAGGCTTAATATCTGTTGGCAGAGTGTGGGTGTGCAGTAATGCAGAGCACAAGCTGTTTAAAGAATCAAGTTGGTTTATTAAGAAGAGAACCGGCTTTGTAAGAAAGAGGGCACAGAAAGAGACATCTGTCTTACTAGTGAGGCAAGAGTCAGCAGACTAAGTGTTCTCAGCAGGAGCAGGAAGAAGACTTAACTGAGCCAGTGAGGAGACAGGAAGGAGACTATTCGAAAATAGTAGGAAGTCTCTAATCTCACTATGCTAACTAGTTGTCCGCTCTGCTGCCCCCTGCAGGATGTTCTTGTCATTTTCTCTATCTATGCATGATAGACCTTGCATATCCCAACAATATCTGCTTGTGTAACAAATAGATCTGGGGTGTGCTGCAAAAAGAGGGTTGCCATCCCCCAGGTGGGGCCTGGAGTTCTCCCAGACTTACAACTGATCTCCAGACTACAGAGATCAGTCCACTTAGAGGACCTACAGGAATTTCCCAAGCTGGAGTTGGCAACTCTTTGCAGAAACATTGCCAAGGCCAAGCAGCTTTGGGTTGTATGCAGTGCCTCCTCCAGAAAAGAGCAAGAGTCCAGTAGCACCTTAAAGACTAACAGAATATGTGGCAGGGTATGAGCTTTCATGAGTCACTGCTCACTTCTTCAGATACCTTGAAAGTGAGCAGGGACTCACAAAAGCTCATATCCTGCCACATATTTTGTTAGTCTTTAAGGTGCTACTGGGCTCTTGCTCTTTTCTGCTGCCACAGACAGACTAACACGGCTACCCATCATATGTCAAAGGTATCTTATGTCCCATATTCCATCAGATCAGTGACTCATCTATTATTAAATTTTACCTGTTACATTTACCATGGCACCACGATCCATTATAGGATTACTACTGGGGAGACAGTGCGGTGTAGTGGTTAAGAGTGTCGGACTAGTATCTAGGAGATGCAAGTTCAAATCCCTATTCGTGCCATGGAAGCTCACTGTGTGACATTGGGCCAGTCAGCCTTCTCAGCCTAACCTACCTCACGGAGTTGTTGTGAGGATAAAATGGAGGAGACAAGAATTATGTAAGCCACCTGGGGTCCACTGGGGAGAAAGGCAATGTATAAATGAACTTCATACATACACACATGCATAATACATACTTGTTAGAATTCTATGAAGTTAGGTCATTGTTATTTATATTGTATTGTATTGACTGTTTTACTGCTTTTAATGCTTGTTTGCCACCTTGAGCCAGTTTCCTGGCAAAGCAGGATACAAATTGAAAATAATAAATAAATAAATAAATAAGTAAGTAAATAAATAAATAAATAAATACAGTGTCACCACAGACGGTTCAGTTTAGTAATTTCCTTTCCGAAGTTTTCCATTGTATCATGCTGCTAGGACACAACTGCATGATGGGAAGTCTTGTCATTTCTGGCATAGATGCTTAAAAGCAAAAGAAGACCATGGCTGTTATTTAAAAAATATCATTTTTGTAGAATAAAAGGACTTTACAACCTAATAAAACTCAAAGCATGTGGGATTTTTATTTGTAGCTTATTCCTGTAGCTACAGTAATACTGTGAAGTATTAAAATATTTAGAAAATGGTTATGGCACATTACTCTTTAATGATACATGCATCTCTGTGTGTGCTCCCTTACTTTAAGAAATTGAGCACAGTACTTAAATAAAACAAATACCGGATATGTTAAAATCATTGCAGGTGCGTGCCTGCAAATATTTTCCAGTGATTCTGTGTTATAACATGGTACGGTTTTAGGTGATCTCCGTTCAAAAGCACCTTACAAGATTCATCAAATGAATTCTAATTAAGCTTTAATAAGCCGTTTCTCACAGGAAGACACTTTTCATTACGAAAATGGAAGGTTATGGCATTTTCCATATTTATGGGTGCTAAATGTGGTTGTGCCATGATTCTTGCTTTTGGAAAACTCAGATGGAAACTTGGGGGAGCAGGGGCCGGCTCACTCACTATGTGAACTAGGCGGTCGCCTAAAGCAGGACGGCCCTTAGGGGCGCCAAACTGAACCCGGCCCCATACTCTGGGAGTTTCTTGATTATTTGTGTTTTTCATTCTTCCAAAAATGCATTTTTGAAAATTGGGGGGCGCACCGGGGGGGGGGGGGCCAGAAGGGATCCTCGCCTAGGGTGCAAAATAAGCTGGGGTCGGCCTTTTACAGTAAAGTGTGCTCATAAAGAAAAGTCAAAATGGGTAGCCGTGTTAGTCTGTCTGCAGCAGTAGAAAAGAGTAAGAGTCCAGTAGGACCTTAAAAGCTGCAGTCACACGTGCCAGTTGAAGCAGAGGGTAAGCGAGGCTATTCCCTCTGGAGGAATTTGACATGTAGTTGGGAGATCACACCTTCCTTTGTAGCTGTGGGCACAGCTCATCACTGTGTGATCAGATGCAACTGTGGGCGAAGTGGGGGGGGGTTGGCCGTTTGTTTCCCATGCGCATAAACAAGGAATCGCACCTCCGCACTGAGGGCCTCCTATGGAGTATGTGATGATGTGCATACTGCAAAGTGTGTGTGGGGGGGACAGCACCAAGTTGGGATGGCCTGATCAGACCATCCCGATGGCTTGAGAGCGTGCTTGACCAATCAGACAGGGGAAAGTCCATCCGTGGCCCATTGGAACCCATTTACTACTGGATTCCCCCCCGTGTCCTTTAACTCTGCTTCTGTGGCAGAGCAGCACGGGTTGCCGACGACTGTGGGATGCTTCCCAGATGTTGCTGTTTGATCGCTCCCTTTAGATTCGTCAGACATTTGCACCTAGGTCGGATCTAAAGATGTGTGTGATCGCAACCTAAAGGCTAACAAAATTTGTGGAATGATAACTGCCATGAATGTTTGTTTATTTATTTATTTTATTTCATTTATACCCCGCCCTCCCTGCATGCGGGCTCAGGGCGGCTTACATAGGCACAGTAGTGCAATAAAATATAACACGATTAAAAGAATTTAGGCACCCAAAGTGTGATAAAATTACACAACCACTTAAAACACAATTCAATCCTACAGGATGCATCGGTAATTAAAACACTCACTCATTATTATATATCACAGTGAGGTCAGAAGAAAGGGGGGGTGCCATAGGCCGAGATGTCCCAGATAGCTAATCAGCTCACCCCGACGGCACTGCTCTGCAGTACACGATGGTGGTAATAGTGGCGGCGGCGGCTCCTACTCAAAAGCCTGGCGGAATAGCTCCGTCTTGCAGGCCCTGATCTCCTCCAGGAGCTCATTCCACCAGGTAGGAGCCGCCACCGAAAAGGACCTGGCCCTAGTGGCAGCAAGCCTGGCCTCTTTAGGTCCTGGGGTCACTAGGTGGTGTTGTGACCCCGACCAAAGTGCTCTTTGGGGCCTGTATGGGGAAAGGCGGTCCCTCAGGTATGCAGGACCCTGGCCATGTAGGGCTTTAAAGGTAAGCACCAGCACTTTGAAGCGAATCCGGAACGCTATAGGCAGCCAGTGCAGTGCTTTCGGTGTGAAAAAGTATGCATACGGAGAGTGATTTCAGCTAAGCATACCTTTATTTAGTCAGGAACAAAGACAAGTTAGTCGGCTCGCAGGCTGGCTTCTATTCCCTCAGAGAAACCCACCACCAAACACCCCCCCACTCCCGATAGGCTATTTACAGTAACCAAGAGACCTATTGGCCTCTTGGCCTGGGACCTAGCCCTTTCATTGGGCCTGGCTAGGATCCTACTTGCCCATTGTCTTTTAGCATGAAGGTTGAGGAGTTTGTGCCTGGACAAGCCCAGGCATGCCCGGCCCTGTCGGGGCCTGATACACTACAGGCTGACAGGTTCTCAAGTTCAGTCAGTCCTGCTTGTTTTTGTGGCAACTGAACAAGTTTCTAGGAGACATAGGGCTGGTTTGATCACTTGTTTTTGTAAAGCGGGGGGAGACCTTCAGTGGATAATACTGTCTGTGAGGAAACAACAGAGAGAGAGAGAGAGACAGCACGCATAGAAGGGGGAAAGAAAAGATCAATCCATCTAGCAATCAGGAGGCCTCAGTGCTTGGAATGAAGAATTTATTTCACGTAGCGTGCAATACCAACACTGATGCACTGTAATGATATCATGTTTTGGTGTGTGTATTTCTTTAAATGTTTAGTTTGACTGCAGTACTGTAAGGAGAGTGATAGAGGGAGACAAGTGTGATGTGATTGGCTGATGACTGAGTGTGGGAGGAGGGGTGTCTAGGAGAGTGATTCTGAGTGTGAAGTTTGAAGAGGGCTAAGGAAGGGGACCAACTGCCGCACCAGCCGTAGATGATAGAAGGCTGGTTTGGCAGTGGCCGCCACCTGGGCCTCCATCGTTAAGCTGGGGTCCAGGAGCACTCCCAAACTCCTAACCTCCAAAGCTGGCACCAGAGGTGCCCCATCGAAGGCCAGGAGTGGGAGCCCCAATCCCATGCCACCCCGACCCAGGCACAGGACCTCCGTCTTCACTGGGTTCAGCTTCAGCCGACTCAGCCTGAGCCACCCAGCCACGGCCTGTAACGCCCAGTGAAGATCTTCTGGATCAGAATCCGACTGGCCACCCAACATCAGATAGAGCTGGGTGTCATCGGCGTATTGATGACACCCAAGCCCATACCTCCGGACAATCTGGGCGAGGGGGCACATATATATGTTAAATAGCATAGGGGAGAGCACTGCCCCCTGAGGCACTCCACATTCAAGCAGGTGCCTCCGGGACTGCTGCTCCCCTAGCCCAACCCTCTGTCCCCGACCTTGGAAAAAAGAGAAAATCCATTGAAGGCCGAGCCCCTGAATCCCCATGTCAGCAAGGCGGTGGGCCAGCAGCTGGTGGTCGACCGTATCAAATGTGGCTGACAAATCTAGCAACAACAGCGCTGCCACACCACCTCGGTCCAGATGCCTACGGAGGTCGTCAGTAAGGGCAACCAGCACAGTCTCCGTCCCATGCCCCGGGCGAAAGCCAGACTGGAATGGATCAAGGATAGAAGCGTCATCTAGAAAGCTCTGTAGCTGTATCGCCACCGCCCTCTCAATCAGTTTGCCCAAATAGGGCAAATTGGACACCGTCCGATAGCTGGCCAATTCGGTCGGGTCCAGGGTTGGTTTTTTCGAGAGAGGACGGACCATCGCTTCCTTGAGTGCCTCGAGGAACCGTCCCTCCAAGAGGGACTTGTTGATAATCTCCCTCAAGGCACCTCGAAACCCCTCATGGCCCGCTTTAATGAGCCAGGAGGGGCACAGGTCCAGGCTACAAGTGGTTGGGCACACAGACACGATCAAGAAAAGTATGAGAAGCCCTGACCTGGGTAGCCCAGGCAAGCCCAATCTTGTCAGATCTCAGAAGCTAAGCAGGGTCAACTGTGGTTAGTACTTGGATGGGAGACTTCCTTGGACTACCAAGTTGGGAGGACAGGGGCAGGCTTTATTCAGACACCTCTCTGAATATCCTCCAGGTCCCCAGTGAGGGTCACTCACCAGAGGTCGACATGACTTTCAGGTGCAGACACACACACACAAAGGGAAAAAAGTGTGGGGGACATGGAAGGTTGCATCCTGTCAACTGTGAATGGAAGATGTGCTCCCCATTTTCCCTTCTAAAAGCTGATTGTGAGGATTGGGGGCCACTGGAGACAGAGAGAAATGTAACACTGAAGGCTGTGTCCAATGTAAGACACCTCTCCCCTCTGGCCTGACTTCTTCTCTGTATGGGACTAGAGCTCATCTAGGAGTATGGGTTTTGTTTTTCTGATTCACTCTTCCCACTGAGAGATTCCCCCCCCCCCCCAGAAGGCCAGCAAACTCTCAGGAACAGCATGGGAGAGGGGCTGGAATTGGTTAAAAATTGTCTCCCTCTTTGGAAAAATTAAATACCCTTAGTTTTTTATATAAACTAAGGGTATTCAAATTTTCCATATATATATGACTTTAGGGCTATGGAAAAATAAGAAAAGAATGCAGATCATCCAAAAGGTGGTGAATTCCATAGCGTGTATATCTCCATTGTTTCCTCTCTCTCTCTCTCTCTCTTTTTTAAAAAAAATCAGAATAACTGCTAAAAATATTTTGCACGGTAATAGCCAGCTTTCTGGTATGTCTTCTTCTAACAGAACTGTCTCTGCATTCTTTAAATAACCAGATAACGTGACCTCCAGGAGGTCTGTTCTGTGTAAATGGGAATTTCAATTAATTCTTGCATTTGAATTTCTCCTCGCCAGTAATTATTCCATAACCTTGAGTAATCTATTTCCTGATTGTGCTATTCAGATCATTGTGCTGCTTATCTTTTTTAGCAGAGGACAAAAGAGCTGTTTCAGGCAACAGTCCTTCTAGTCTGTATCTCCAGCCATCTCACTAAGCAGTGCAAGCCGCTTCATGTGCCTTCATAATCCAGAGATCCATCATTCCGTGAAGCATTGCCCAGTATAAGCACAGGTTTGCCTGGACTGCAAAAGCAGATTGTCCCTTTCACTAACTGGAACATTTCACCGTGGGCAGATTTGGAGGATGGCTGAGAATGAGCCAAACCAAGCCTCTGATGCTTTGAGAGCCCCCAGGAGCTTCTCTGCTTGAGCCTGGCTAGTAGCGATGGTGATCATAAGGTTTGACCATCACCTCCTCTCAGACTGCCATCAGATGGATCTGTTGACTCTTGGGTGGGCACCAGCTGGTGACAACACAAGAGGAGGCAATGGGCCAAGCTGGCTGGCATCTGTTGTCATTACAGCTGGTGGTTGGGTCTGAGCTACAAAAGCCCTGCATGAACCACTTGGGTTCAGCTTGCTCCTGGGCCACTTTGACAGTCCTTTCTGTCTCTGATGACCTACCTTGATAACCAGAGGCAAAAGACTCACCGCCATATTGCCTGGATTGGGCTAGTAACACCTTTCATCCATTAGAGATCCTTCGTTTCAGTGGGAAGATGCATTATCACAATGGAGAGCAAAGAGATTCACAGTGGCTTATTTGGGAAGTTAAGTGGATGAAGGGTATGGTTGCCAGCTGTGGGTTTGGAAATGCTTGGAGATTTGGTGGGTGGAGTCAGGGGAGGACGGGGTTTAGGGAAGAAAGGGACCTCAGCAAGGTATAATGCCATAGAGTCCATCCTCCAAAGCAGCCATTTTCTCCAGGGGAACTGATCTTGGTCATCTGGAGATCAGTTGTAATAGCGGGAGATCTCCAGGTGCCACCTGGAGACTAGCAACCCTAGAAGGCGAATGAGCAGATGTTATGGAGGGGAGGACAACTTGGTTCCCATCCCCCATCAAAGGACCAAAAGCTAATGAGAGCTTCTGCCCTTCTCCCTTTCATCAAAAGCTCTTCAGCCAGAAGAACATATTACCTTGGGCCCAGTGCCTCAATCCTCACACATACCCCTTTCCTGATCTCCCTTTCCCATCCCTCCTTAAGAACCTCACGTGTTGTCTGATTTGGATTGTGAGTTCGCAGGGTTTGGTTTTATGTATGACTTAATAAATATTACATTGTGTTATTATTAACATCTGTCCATTAAACATTCAAAAGCTTTGTGGAGTTGGAAAGGTAGTTGTTGTGAGGATTATTAGCTTCAGCAGAATTCTGGGACTATCAGAGCCCACTGGGGCAAACTAGATTTGAAGATAAAAAACATGTCAGGATCAGGGCCGGCTCCAGCTTATTTTGCACCCTAGGCGAGGATTCCTTATGCCCCCCGTGTGCCCACCAATTTTCAAAAATAAACGCATTTTAGGAAGAATAAAAAACACAAATAATCAAGAAACTCCCAGAGAACGGGGTCGGGTGCAGTTTGGTGCCCCTAAGGGCCATCCCGCTCTAGGCGATAGCCTAGTTCGCCTAGTGAGTGAGCCGGCCCTGGTCAGGATCAGTTCACCCTCCAAATAACCTAAATGATTACTTGGGGTGCCACAGGGGCTCGAGGTGATGCCAGCTGGAAGGAGCATGACAGGCAGAAATAAGCCTGGGCCTATCGACATCTCCCAGAGAGGTGCCACTAGCCCCTATCTCCAACATGGGTTCCAGAAATGTTGGAAGAACCTGTGGAGCTCATATGGATCTGTACAGCAGGCAGGAGTCATTTGGGGGGGACGCGGGGGAACGCCATCCCCCCGGGTGAGGTGTGGGAGGGCGGGGCCTGGAGCTCCCTGCTGGTGCCCGCTGGAGGTCGCCGCCGGCTGTGGGGAGGACACACTTCCGGTGATGTCAGGGGGTGTGGCATATGCTAATGAGGTATGCTAATGAGTC
>NW_015173693.1:719982-738862 GCF_001447785.1 Gekko japonicus | reverse complement strand
AGGAATATGTGAGGAGGCAGAAAATTACCCTGGG
The DNA here is from genome assembly GCF_001447785.1 of Gekko japonicus. Lineage (NCBI taxonomy): Eukaryota > Metazoa > Chordata > Lepidosauria > Squamata > Gekkonidae > Gekko > Gekko japonicus. The sequence goes on along the minus strand of NW_015173693.1, from coordinate 738,828 downwards.
TAGCTGTTATCTGGCCCTGACATGAAGTTGCTGCTGAAAATGGCAGCCACACACCTAGCTTCCCCCTTTTCCTCCATAGCATATAGTAGAACGTACCACATTCTGTGTTACGGTGATCTTCTGTGTTTCCCTACCTCCACTCCACACGCTGATGGTGAAAGCAGGGAAACACGGAAATCTGATGGCTTAAGGCAAATCCCACTACCTGAGGGGGCGGGAGTGAAAAACTAGACACACAGCTGCCAGCTTTGCCAACAGCTGTGTGTTCACCATCACATCTGGTTTGGTCCTCAGTGATGGGAGGTCAGATTCAGAGAAAACAGCAAAAAGGAACTTGAAATAGTGAACCAGTGCAACGACGGATAGTTTTGGATCAATCTCACATTTGGGTTAAAGCTTCTGGCAGCCTCCTTCCATAAGAGATTCTAAAACATTATAATTTGGAAGACTTGTGTGCACCATATGGAAAGTGCTATATCAGACTAGGATACTCCAACGTACAGTTAAAGAGCACATAGGCTGTTTGCCTGCCTGAATATGTCAGCACACCTTGCATACTCCCACAGTCATTTTTTTTTTTTAGTGTGGGATTTTAGCTCCAGCTCCAGAACTGACTTCATGTCAAGAACTTATAGTTTTAATAAAAGTGCTTATAGCAGTGAAAGGAACGTGTAGTGGACATTAGGGCGAGATGCTCCCAGCTTTGTTTTATTGTTGATAAATAATACAAATATATGAGAGGTAGGACGCTAACGCTAATGCCTAGGACGCTAATGTGCTTTCTTTCACGAACCTAGTTTCTTTGCAGTCCACCATTGCTGAAACAAATTTCCATCACAAAATGAGCACCCCCCCCAAAAAAAAAACCATATAGGCGGGGTACAGCCTTGAAATAAGTAGAGGGGATGAAGAGGTTTATGAAATAATGACTGATGTGGAGAGAGCGGAGAGAAAGCATGAAGGTTTTCTCTGCCTGTTATAATGCTAGGACTTTGGGTCACCCAAATAAATTGGTTGGCATTAGAATTTAGAGTCTGGGTAGATGAAAGGAGGTATTTCTTCAAACACCACATAATTAGTTTATGGAATTCGCTGCCACAAAATAGCTTAACGGCTTTTAATATATATATTTCTACATATTATAGCCGAAGACTGGTCCTAATGTAGATAGGCAAATTCTTATGATGTGTCCAACTACAACTGAGATTGAAGGTTCTTCAAGCCTCAGGGCAGCCCTTGGGATTTTGATCAGTGTTTGATGTATTTTATCCTTTATAACATATTTAATGTTATTCATCGTTATTGAGTGTTTTATGGATTACAGACCAATTTGGATAGTTGAAAAAGGAGATGAGAACTTCTGGAATCTCCCAGTACTCAAAGTCAGGGGGGGGGATGTTGTTGTGTGTGTGTGTGTGTGGGAGAATAGAGAGGTAGGTCAAGAGACAGGGCGGACAGAGGAAGTGGGACTTGGTAACAGTGAGCTACAAAGGTGGCACCTGAAGAACGAATGGGTGGTAAAGGTAAAGAAAGGCAGAGCCAATAAAGTCAAATGTGTCCACAGAAAAATTCATGATATCCCCACTGAAAACACACAAACATAAATGCAGCAGTGGATACATGGAAACACTCTGAACTAAACAAGAATAAACAGTACCATAAGCCATCTCTTTAAGATGGATAACTCCCCAACAGGCATGGTGAAATAATAATGAACATAAGAACATAAGAGAAGCCAATGTTGATCAGGCCAATGGCCCATCCAGTCCAACACTCTGTCACACAGTGGCCAAAAATACCAGATACTATCAGGAGGTCCACCAGTGGGGCCAGGACACTAGAAGCCCTCCCACTGTTGCCCCCCCCCGAGCACCAAGAATACAGAGCATCACTTGCCCCAGCCTGAGAGTTCCTATCTATACATTGCGGCTAATAGCCAATGATGGACCTCTGCTCCATATGTTTATCCAATTTCCTCTTGAAGCCATCCATGCTTGTAGCTGCCGCCACCTCCGGTGGCAGTGAACTTCATGTGTTAATCACTCTTTGGGTGAAGAAGTACTTCTTTTTATCCATTCTAACCCGACTACCCAGCAATTTCATTGAGTGCCCATGAGTTCTTATATTGTGAGAAAGGGAGAAAAGGACTTCTTTCTCAACCTGCTCTGTCCCATGCATAATCTTTAAACCTCGATCATATCACTCCTCAGCTGTCATTTCTCCAAGCTAAAGAGCCCCAAGCATTTTAACCTTCATAGGGAAAATGTTCCAACCCTTTTATCATTCTAGTTGCCCCTTCCTGCACTTTCCCCAATGTTATAATATCCTTTCTGAGGTGTGGGGGAGAATTCACCAGCCTTTGAAAAGGGGACTGAATGAACTTCCAAGGGAAGGGTATTCCAGAGTTTTGGGGTCACTTACAAAAGAACCCTTCCTTCTAAAAGACAACATGGCATCCAGACTGGATGGAATCCAATACAGTGTAGCGTTTCATCTATGGCTCTTAGTGCTCAGAGGTGCCAGAGGGTGACATATGGCAGAAGCCACTCTCTGAGCTAATCAAGGCTTGGACCTTTCAGGGCTGTGCAAACCAAAATGTTGATTTGGGCTTTGAAACAAGCCACGGTTCAGTGCAATCAAAAAAAAACCCAACTCTTCTGTAATATGATCATGCCACCTAGTTGTCCAACAGCATTTTGACAGTCCAGAATGTCTTCAAGGACAGTCTCAGGCAAAATGCAATGCAGTAATCTAGACCACAAGATGGCTGCATCTTTAAAAGTTGTATAGAATGGGAATATTGACACTTTGGGCTTTTACTGTCACTGCACCATTCTGACCTGCCCATCTTAAGAGAGCAATGCAGGCTAAAGAGCAGGGAGGTGACGAATTGCCCATACTGATTTGAATTAACCAGCCAATCCCTTTATCTAACCAGCCCATACTCTTATCATTTTGAAGTGGAGTTTAAGTTTAGATTGTAAATGCATTCCTGTAGAATATTAAAACCCAGTGATTCAGTTAATGGAAAATATTCATAGAAAAAGAGTATGCAAAATCTTTGAGCTGTAATGCAATTTCACATTAAAGTGAAAATACTGGCAACAGACAAAATCACTTTGCGTGCAAGCCTTCAGTCTGGCTATTAGCCATGACTGTTGCTTTTCTCCCAATTCTCACAGCCAATCTTGCATTCAAATCCTCTCCTTGCAAGCCAGTCAAAAGATGCAGGCGTAGATACATGCAGGGTTTGATTAATGAAAGTGAGTTTGGATGTCAAATCTCCCGTTTTGCAAAATGACAGAACCCTGCAGGATCAGGGCTTAGAAGGTGTGATCCTGCTCCCCTTTCACAGCATGAATATCGGAGCGTTTGAGGATCTAAAAGGGGCTTCACATTGCAAATATGGACTAATTTATAAGATATGGAATCCAATAACACAGATTTCTCCAAGAGATGGTTCAGTATGTCCAGAGCCTGACCATCTTTCTATAATCTATAATTCTTTCAGTTTCTGAGATACGGAATCCAATAACACAGATTTCTCCAAGAGATGGTTTAGTATGTCCAGAGCCTAACCATCTTTCTATATCCATGATTCTTTCAATCAGTTTCTGACTATCAACCTATTAAAATACATTTATGGCGAACATGTTCAGCGGACAAATGTACTGTTCTCATTAGCTGCAATCACTCATGAACCAAGGCTCAGATTTCCTCCCTCACCACCATCTGATTGAAAAAGCTGTCCAACAGTTTTGTAGCTGTGCAGTAGGTGAACCTGATTCTCCCCCCGTCTCATCAATAGTTGGGTCAGGAATAAGGATGGGCTACAACTCCCAGAAAGCTTTGTGAAAACATGCATGAAAGGAATCACTTCACTAACATAGGCTTAAATGGATATGAAATAGTAAGACTTTGGAAATAGGAGCAACCAGTATGATGCGGAGACAAAAAAAGCTAATGCGATCTTGGGGTGTATCAACAGAGGCATAACATCCAAATCACAAAATGTCTTAGCCCTGTTGTAAACCACATTGGTCAGGCCACACCTGGAGTATTGTGTGCAGTTCTGGAGGCCTCACTTCAAAAAGGATGTGGACAGAATGGAGCAAGTGCAGAGAAGAGCTACGAGGATAATTGAGGGCCTGGAGACCAAGCCCTAGGAGAAGAGGCTGAGGTACTTGGGAATGTTTAGTCTAGAGAAGAGGAGGTTGAGGGGGACATGATAGCTGTCTTTAAGTATTTGAAAGGCTGTCACTTAGAGGTGGGCATGGAGCTGTTCCTGTTGGCAGCAGAGGACAGGACTCACAATAATGGGTTTAAATTAAGGGCGGGAAGGTACCTGCTGGATATTAGGAAAACTTTTTTTTACAGTAAGAGTTGTGCAACAGTGGAATCAGCTGCCTAGGGAGGTGGTGAGCTCCCCCTCACTGGCAGTCTTTAAGCAGTAGCTGAACAAACACTAGTCAGGGATGCTCTAGGCTGATCCTGCATTGAGAAGGGCGTTGGACTAGATGGTCTGTATGCCCCCTTCCAACTCTGTGATTCTATGGAATACAGTGCTTATTTGTAATCACTGGCTGAGTTATTGGTTTGCTCAATCTTTTCTTTAAACATTTGGCTGCCAAGAAGCATGCAGTACCATCAGATCTGTGGTGAAGAAGAATCAGGATTCCTATTGGGATGTGTGAGAATGCACATGTGAGAAATACTGCCAACTGCTCTCTTTGAATATGTGGGAAGAAATCCACCAAACAGACTCAAGCTGCTCACAAGCTCCCGAACCGATTGATGAAAAATTGGCTCACTGCTTTCAACCAGCAAGCAGAACATGGGCTGAACTGCTGAGTGAGCATTCCTAATATCAATAGGCATTGTCATTTACAGGCAAGAAGTTGCAACAAAAACATAAGAGAGTTGTATGAGAGAGGAGAGCTATCTTTTTATCCATTGCAAAGCAAATCTGACTCTTCCAACACATCAGACACTGCCTTCTCCCTGCTGAGACACCATGTTTTTTCTGCATTCTCATTTTCCTCGCTTGTGTGTTCCTTTTGCTTCGGGTGGGTGGGTGTGTCTGTTCCACATGTGTTTTGCTCCCTCTAGGGGTCAATTCGATATTACATTGCTTTATGTCTGGCTTATCTCCCTGCAGATTTATACTGCAGGTTTTTATGCTGGATATAAAGTGATGTAATATCAAATCAACCACTAGAAGAAGCAAAACACAAGCAGAACAGAAAACAACCACAAAGAAACAGAACTTACAAGAGAGGAAAATGAGTGTGTGGGAAAGCCCACCATTAAATGGCTCAGACTCAAAAGAACAATCATGTAGCAATTTTTTAACTTCATTATGGTAGAAGGGGGGGATGAGTGTTTCATAATATACAAGGTTAGTATTTATCCTAAGCAATATCTAAACATATCTATCACATTTTCAGAGCACTCTTATTTTATTTTTTTTATTTATTTGTTAGACTTTTACCCCGCCCTCCCACCGAAGCGGCTCAGGGTGGCTTACAATAGTTAAAAACCAGTATACAATTAATAAAATATCAAGTCTATAGCAATACAATTGATAAAATGTCAAAATACAACTTATTAAATTTAAGATTAAGATGTGGCAGCCATCTGTTATGGAGTGCTAGTAGTTATGTGGAACGGTCAGTGTGGTCCAGACTATTAAAACGCTTGCCGGAACAGCTCGGTCTTTACCGCTCTACGGAATTGTTGTTTGCATCAAAGATGCTCCCTTCCATACTGGGAACTATAGGATCCCTCCAGCTTTTGAACCATGAGGGAGAGAATGAATTAAGAGTAAATGAGCACATGTTTTGTTTTGCAGACAGAACTTTGGTGCAGGCATCATCCAGCAGTCTTTAATAAGCAACACCAAAAAAGAGGTGGTGGTGGTGGTGGGGAAACAGCATGGCCCCTACCCTTCAGCAACAATACATAGAGTGTGGCTTGCAAATTGCTTTTCCACCTGAACTTGCATCAATCTCCTGCAACGGGGGACGGCTAAAGGCCCACGCTGGTTCCTGAGATCGATCCAAGTCCCCAGACTCTGTCTTCCCTAGCCTCAGCTCTTCCCCACTTCTCTCAGTCCCCCTTCTTTAATAACTCTGTGTCCCACAGTGGGATCTGTGGCTCAGCCGCCTGTCCCTCTCTGGCTCCAGACCCCATGGGGACTTGCCTGTACGCCTTCTTGGAATCAAAGTCCATTCCGCATCCGAAGCCCATCAGGGTCATGAGAGGGTCGCTTTCCCCAGTCTTCTCTTTATGGATCAAGAGCCGGGGAGCGTTTGTGGGCACCCTGCCAATGAGGGAAGCAAAGGGTTGGACCTAAAGGGAGGTGCCCATGGTGACCAGCAAATCCGCATTGCAGAAATCCGACTGCATCAGAGAGAAGAAACGGGAAGGCAAGTTCTCCCTGAAGAAGACAATATCTGGCTTCACCACACTCTGACACTTTTCACACTTGGGGATGAAGGATGAGAAGATCTTTTCTTTCATCCAGTCTAGGCTGTATGACTTCCGGCACCAGCTCTTCATATTTCCAAGTCAAACTGTCCACAAATCATGCGTGTTTTAGGACCTATAAGCCATCGTGTCAGTCTTGCGAGCTTCATGATGAGGTGAATGAAAATGTAGGAGGTCTCAATGCAACTGATGCCTTGTAGGAAAATACTGGCAAGATGGATGTAAAGACGGATGCTGTAATGATATAACCTTGTCTTTCACATAATCAACTACCGATCCTTTTGTGTGTTTGGGTGTTTGTTGCGTGTGTGTAGGGTGTGTGTATGCTGTAGCTGCTGCAGATTGAACCTCCTGTATGCAAAGCACAGACTTTACAATTAAGTGTTGTCCCTTCCTCAAATAATATATGTGATCTACAATATGAGAAAGAATCTGTATTGGATTTAGAGGAAACAAAGTGTTATGTGAGATTAAACAAAATAGCATTTTCATACTCAAATCCTTTCATCCTTTTTCCAGGCTATCTATTTGAAGTCTGGCTGCTATTAATGCCGAAGAGACGAGCTGCATTCATAAGGCAAATGAGCATTCTGGCCAATGTCAATCTTACATTCATATTACAAACTTGCTGAAGCTATAACTGCTTTAAGCTTTATGTGTCAAAACACTCAAGTAGTTTCTGGAAACATTTAAAGCATAAAGTAACAAAATTAAATTTACATTTTTAAAAGGGAAAAGGAAGGACAAGGAGGTGAGAGGGGGCAGACTGTACAATTGTTGGCTTACGGTGCTGGTGTTGTACTGAAACTGAATTTTCTCCATAGGCTTTGCTTGGAAACATTTAATACGTGCAAGCACCGAGTACTAAGAAAGATTTTTTCCCCAAAGTTAAAAGATGATGCCAGATGGTCTTTTCACATCCAGTAGATTGATCAGAAGCTCTTATGGAGAAAAATATCCAGACCATTAGCAGCTAAAGGAGGTGGCCCATTAAAGTGAAAACCGTTGCCGAAAACCTGCTTAGCAGAAAAGCCCAAACTACACAGCAGTATCGATTAAATGTGAAACCTTCTGGATGGCTTGAGATTTAAAAGGTATTTATTGCTAGTTAAATGTTGGCTGGTCATAGGGTACGCCGTATTCATTTTTTAGTAGTTGCATAAGTTGTCAATATGTCAATGGAATTTCGTTTGCGGCAGTTGAACACAGAAGTCTCGTCCCAAAGGGGGGGGGGACCTGATTAATTTACCCATATCCTTGCATATTCTTGAGACAGACCTGCTAAGACTTTAGCCTGCTGTTTCCTCTGCTGTGTACATACTTCCTCCCCCACCCCACCCCCTTTTTATATGCATTTTGCTTCATAAATGTGCAGTGACTGGCTGCAAACATCCAAAAGACAGAAGTGAACTTTAAAAATGGAACACATCAAAACAGCCTTTCAGGTCAGTGGGCATGATTCTGCCACAGTGAAACACTTTAAGCCCTAGAAAAGAGCAACACTCCAGTAGCACCTTAAAGACTAACAAAATATGTGACTGGGTATGAGCTTTTGCGAGTCACTGCTCACTTCTTCAGATAGAGCTAGAATGGGAGTCTGTCTGTCCTATTTATTGGAAAGCTGAGTGATTTCAGATGCCAAATGACATTAGCAGGCAAATGACAATAGCAGGTGAATAACAATAGCAGGCGTGATTGGATTTAGGTGAGATATACAGAGGGGTAATAGGCCTGGAGAAATCAGCATTGGTAATGAGACAGGAAACCTAGGTCTCAGTTCAGGCCAGGAGAATGCATTGTTTTGAGCTTCATTATCAATCGATAATGAATGCATTGTTTTGAGCTTCATTATCAATCTCTCTTTCTAATCTCCCTTTGAAATTCCTTTGTAAGAAAACTGCTTCTTTTAGATTAGTAACTGAATGTCCTGGAAGGTTAAAATGTCTCCCCACTGTTTTTTTAATGTTGTGCTTCCTAATGCCAGACTTATATCCATTAATTCTTTGTCAAAAGGACTGGCCTGTTTGTCCAATGCAGAGGGTGGAAAGGTATTGCTATTGTCATTTGCCTGCTAATGTCATTCAGCATCTGAAATCACTCCACTTTCCAATATATAGAACAGATGGACTCCCAGTCTAGCTGTATCTGAAGAAGTGAGCTGTGACTAACAAAAGCTCATACCCTGCCATATATTTTGTTAGTATTTAAGTTGCTGTTGGATTTTTGCTCTTTTCTACTGCTACAGACAGACTAACTCAGCTACTCATCTCGATCTATCTTTGCTTTAAGTCCTGTTGACAACATTGGGAGATACTAAAGCATCTGCTTAACTTTCCCAGTGGAATCAGTAGGACTCGTGTTTGTTTAACTTTGGCAGTAGACGCTTTGGCTATGGTGACTATGCAGGAAGAAGAAATTTCACAACTTTCGAGCAATCTCTGGGAGCATTTCTCCACATGATCTTTTGAAACAGGTTTGGTGTCAGTTGGTGGGGGAGATCATGAGAAGGAGGAGGCGAAGAGGCAACATGCCACTAAGAGTCTGATAGATCGAAAAGGGTACCTTGAATTGCCCCAGTCCAGCAAGAAGAGAGAGGTAACCATGTCCCCCCCCCCCTGAAAATGGTTTGTTGTAGCTTGTGAGAAGGAGGAGGAGAAGAGGCAACATTCCACTTAGAGTTTGATATCTTGAAAAGAGTACCTTAAATTGGCCCAGTTCAGCAAGGAGAGCTAGCCATGATTTCTGAAAATAGTTTGTTGTACCTTGAGACTTGCCACAGCAAGGGATTTGTAGAGACAGATCTTCCCTACATTTCCTGTGGAAGCTCCCCCAAAGTCTAGTATTGAGGGCTGGAGGACTTTGTGGACAAAAAAAATCAAGCAGCACAAATGGCTGCAATAAGAAGGAGGGATGGGGAGGGATCACCGCCTTTCCCCCCCATGTGCTAGTGGAGAACTTCCCACGACAAGCTTCCTCTTGTGTGTGAAACAGCTGGTGATTGAGCTTGATTTCCACTGTGCCGCTGGGCATTTTGTTCAGTGCGGCCAGTCGCTGGTTAATACCACCGAGTTGCTCCATTACTGGCTTCAGCATATCCGCTAGTGACTTCATGACATCTACTCCCTCATCGGGTCTTGGTCTCTGACTGCCAAACCGCTATGCCAGGACCCGAAAGACTCATCGCTCCACTATTGGTATTCAAGTAAGTCTCTCAGAAAAGAATTCGCTGTTTGCTTCCCCCTTTCCCCTTTCGCTATGTTAGTCCATTCACACACTTAGGAGGTGTCCCTCCTTATGCACCACTTTTCCCATCGGGGTGGTGGTGGTGGTACTCCGTTTTAGTAAAAAAATCCGTTTCTGTCGAACTCACGTTCATTGTTGGTCATAACTTGACCCCGCTCTCTTCATATGCTATTTTGCTCGATCTCCTGCACTTGTCCCGGTTAGATTGGCTTGTACCCTAAGGTCACCCAGCCGGCCGGACCATCGGGGCGGAGGGAAATCTCTATTCTCTGGCATCCAGCCATCGAAGAGGCTAACCCTCAAGAGCCCCCTGGCCTGGAACCCTTCACAAGGGCTCTATGGGGGTGCCACTTGAGGTGGCACCCCTCCAAGCCGAGGGTGTGCTAGTCGCCTCCTCAGACATCGAGGAGAGCGACCGCCATCGCCGATCCACCCACCAGAAGTTTGACATGGATCTTTTCCATTAAACAAGAGTGCAAGACCCACACAATAGGACTGTTTTATGAGGACTGAGGAGGTCAGATAGGTCCCAGTGCTTCTGCCATTCTGCAAACTATGTGGAACAGAATTGTTCAGGAGGGCATTTTTGGAAAGGTGATAGGGCTATATTATAATGGAATGCTTCAGGAGACATTTCAGTGAATTGGTGTGTGGACTTTTTCTTCTGGGGATAGATTGTGTTATCATGTTCTCAGCCCATTGTCTTTCTCTTATGTAATGCCATTTACTGCTGATTTAGTGTGTCATTTTTCTAAACAAACAAACAAATAATAAAATAAAGGACCAGTAATACTGCCTGGTTTGGTCATCCACTTGCTGGCCCCAGCCACATGTAAAAAAGTGATTTCTCTGAAATTTAAAAAGAGAAATTCAGAGGGGGTCAATGATTGATATTGCCAGTTTTCAGTTTTATGTTGAGATTGGCATAGACCCGTATCTTATTTCCTATTGGAGCAAGTGTTCAAAAAGCTTCACAGTGGAGCCCTCAGTCCCATATCTTCTCTAATGATCTGACAGGCTTGAAACTAGAAAGACTGCATGACTAATTTTCTGTTTTCACAATAGTGTGCCTGTGTGTAAAGGCTTTCTTCTAAATAAGCTTCATAAAAAGAAACTCACAGGAAGAGAAATTGTGTGCTATAAAATATTCAGGAAAGCATCAAATAGCTCTAAAGCAGCTTAGCAAATCCATTTCATCTCTCTGTTTTTTTTCTTCCAGAAGGCAGCCAATACCACCTTGCCATTCAGACCTTTCCTCTTGAAGAGCTGCGCTACATTAATCTTAAAAAGGAGAAAACCAGGGGCCACAAAATATGATCAGAAATTATCTGCATCCTAATAAAGTGTCTCGCTAACTGGGAAAAGAGTGATGGACGTATGAAAGCAGAGGGAACATTGTTCTAGTTTCTCACATGTTGAGTTTTCCCCAGTTGAAATATATATTCACTCCACTAAAGAAAAGGAGGAGGAGTGGACGGCCTCTGCTCTTTCTCTCCAATTTGCTGAACCTAAATATACCAGCAGTTCATATAGCCCTTAACACCTGTCTGAGAAAATTCACTATTGATTTGGGGGTTGCTCAAAATGATACCGAAAATTTTGCCTGTAAAGAACTGTGATGGAAAATTCTTTCATTGGCTGGATTTTTTAAAAAAGAAGTTTGCTTAACTGGACCAGTCCTATCTGGCTAAAACTCGTGCTCTGAGTCGGCTTGTTTGCTGTTATGGAACAGCCAATACGTTCCTATGTAGCCTTGTGCACATGCTAGAGGGAAGAGACATGCATCTCAGGGTGCCTGTAAGCAGGGGTCATTTCGTAGAAAAAGAGGTGCAGGAGCTCATTAGCATAACTCAATAGCATAGCTTATTTGCATATGGCACACCCCCTGACATCACCGGAAGTGTGTCAGAAGGCAACACCCACCGCTCACAGAGGAGGGAGAGCTTGTACCTGAATAAAACTTGGTCTTAAAGGTGCCACTGGACTGTTGTGGATTGAGACCTGAGTGCTGCACACCGGAAGTGTGTCAGAAGGCAACACCCACCGCTCAGGTTCCACTGGGCTGTTTTGAATTGCTAACTGTTGCGGGGGGGGGGGATGTGCAGATCTGTCCTCACAGAGGAGGGAGGAGCTTGTACCTGAATAAAACTTGGTCTTAAAGGTGCCACTGGACTGTTTTGGATTGAGACCTGAGTGCTGCATGACGGAGTGAGCTCCCGTCTCTGGTCCCACCTCCTGCCAGCCTAGCAGTTCGAAAGCAAGAAATTGCAAGTAGATAAATAGGTACCACTTCGGTGGGAAGGTATCAGCATTCTGTGTGCCTCGGCGTCTAGTCATGCTGGCCACATGAGCACGGAAACATCTTCGGACAGTGCTGGCTCTTCGGCTTGGAAACGGAGATGAGCACCGCCCCCCAGAGTCAGATTCGAATGGCTTTCGAGCAAGGGAAAACTTTACCTTTAGCTCACACTGACTCAGCTTAGAGGGAACTCTGGTCAGTACTTAGATGGGAGACCATCAAGGAGGACTTTGCAGAGGAATGTAATGGCACATCACGTCTGCTTCGTCACTTGCCTTGAAAACCCTATGGAGTTGCTGCTTGCCATAAATAGGCTATGACTTGATGGCTCTTTACACACACACAAACACACAATGCATCATAGCCACAGGGAAATGGATTCTGACCACACAATGGCCCACTGTGATCAATTTGCTAATTACTTGGTAGTCAAAGTAGTTCCTCTGACTACCAGCAGTTTTTCATTACTGATTTTAAATTGGGGGTTTATGTATTCTTGTAGTATTTTATTGTTGATTATATTGTAAGTGGCCTTGAATTCCTGTACGGTAGAAAGGCAGCCAGTAAATCCTTTAAAGACATAAACAAATCCAGAATGAAAGTGTGTACATCTTTTTGTAAGGGGGGAAAACCAACACACGTTCACTTTAAAATAAAAAAACAACTACGGTCAGATAAAGAGCTATTTTACAAGTCTAATTTGTAATCATACTAATTTAAGACAAACAACTGATTTTGAAAAAAAAGAACACAATTCAACTTGCAAAGCATTTATTTTCTGAACTTTACAGACAAGTAATCAGTCAAGAAACTGCAGAGATACCAAAGTTTAAACATAAGTGGAATTTAGCACTAGGATATGAGATATCAACAGAAACATGGGAATTTGTATTAACAAGAGGATTAAGGCTCATGGTCTGCTTAAATTTTAGAATTTATGTAAGATGGTGCACCAACTTTATCTAATGTCTACATTAATTGCTAAGGTATATAATTCAGGTTCAGGATCAGGTTGGTTTTGTAACAAAGAACCTGCCAATTTTGTTCGTGTGTGGTGGTTTTATTCAAGGGTGATTAGCTGTTGGAAGAGTATAGCAGTTTTGATTAGTGCTGGTTTAGAAAGAGTAGTAGAAAATGTTGGAAAAGGCAATTGTCTGGTATACAAGAAGAGCACCCTGAAGAGAGCAGCAAGAAGGCAATTAGATAGGATAGTGAGGTCAGCACCTTCTCTCTGGTTAAGTGTCATTCCTTGTCTTTCTCCAGATTACTACTCTTAGGGCAATTTACACCTTCTCAGAAATTCTTCACTCAGCCTTCCCTCTCTCTCAGCTAGAGATGTAGTTAAGAACCTATCTCTGTCTCTCCTCTTTCCTATCAAGTATATTAGTTCCTAAATAAACCTTTGTCTACTCCTTAATCAGGTTGTGCACTGTTGCTGTGTTAATTACTTTGCCAACAGAAAATACCCTAGAATGCATGCTATTAGATTACATTCCTGAAATTCTAAAGGAAAAACAACCAATAGTCTTAAACTTGATCACTTTGCATGATACTGGAAAGCAAATGAGGCTCCAGAAATTAGTGAGCGGATTGCTAAAATAAATGAACTTAATGATAAAATTTACAGCACTTCAAAGAAATTTGAGCATCGATGAGATTCAGTCTTAGTGGTGTAGTATAATTAATCGTATTCAGTTGAAATCTGAAGAATGTTAAAGCACACTCTTTTTTGGTAATGTTGTATATTTTGTCATCTTCTGTATGTGGTTTTTTCCATTAAAGTTGTAAAATTTGATGATATAATAAAGGATATTATTTTTAGAAAGTTAAAGCTGCTAAAAACACACACAAACCAGAGGCGAATACTAGGATAAAGGTCGGGTTCAAAATGAAGTTTAGCTGTATACATTTTGAATGTAACACAAGCATTACTCAACAATGCTTCCAAAGAAAACCACATGTACAATGTACACCAGTTGTGTGTGAGTTCATTATAACATGCATCTGGGACTTATGTCTATCCTCCATGGCAGAAGCTTCAAATTTCTTCACCTACCTTGTCAATAACAGCAATCGCTACATTGAAGGGTGGTCATAAACTCCATTTCCCATTTCATACGGACAGACAGAAAGAGGATTAGAGGTCAGGTACTCAGAAGAAGTCATGACAGCCTTCTGTTTATGTCAAATTTCAAAACCTGGTTTGCTCTGTGTTTGTGACTGGCTACTTTCTTCAGCCCTTGACTTCATTGACCTGGTCTGCCAGTTTTGATTGGACAAGTCTCTCAAAGAAAGATTCAATAGATTGCCGCTAACCAAGCTCAGATGCCAGCTTCCAGCTAATGTAGGCTAAGTGTGGGGTGAGTTTCCTGATTCTCCTTGTTCACTGTGTGGAAAACATCATGTGACTCCCTCCATCTTGAAATGCTTTGAACAGAAATAGTTTTTGAAGACTGTAACCAAGTAGGACTGGTCTACCTTAGCCTAGTACCTTCCACCATGTAGAGAATAAAGGTTTAATTTTTCTACTTTGAATGCATTCACCATTTTTAGGAGAGTTATCCATGTTACCTTTGTTGTTGTTGTTGTTCAGTCGCACAGTCAAGTCCGACTCTTCACGACCCCATGGACCAGCTCCCACCAGGCCCTCCTGTCTTCCGCTGTCCTCTGAAGTTTGCTCAATTTCATGTTCGTTGCAACTTCTGATTTCTTTTAGAATTTAAAATTTTTTTAATTACACTTATTTGCCTGGGATCTTCCACACTCTAGGTTGGATCCAACTAGCTTTTCTATGGGTGAAAAGGGGAGAAGGGAGTCTCCTTTGACCACTCAAAGAGTCTATGCTGGGAATCATGGGACCAGCATAGACAAAAGCCACTTGGAACACGGGCTAGGAAAAGAGTATAAATCAGTAAGATTGAATGGAAAAACTGGCTGGATCCAACCCTCTGTCTACCCTGCCCTTGTTTCCTTGAATTAAGCCCATGTAACACTGATGGGGTTTTTTTGTTCTTTTTGTCAGTTGGTTTTAATAAGTCTGGTGGCCTGGACAGTCTCAGAAAACCTATAATGAGATTTTTTAAAATAGATGTTGACCCTTCAAGGTCATGGCGATAGAGGATGCATGTCTTGACATGAGTCCAGAAGTAACATGGTGTGGCTTCAGTGGCTTCACAAGAACAGGCTTCCCATCTTTTCTTCCCTTAAGCTCTTTCGGCTTCCCTCAGAATCCCTTGGATTTTTGGTCAAAGGTGCCAGGCCCAGGTCTGTAAACGTAGCTCTGCCTCCATCGCATGTGTGCAGCAGGGATGCTCAAACACCTACCAATTGGGCACTGCTGCATGCCACTCAGCTGCCAGTTGTTTAAGTAACAAGTGATCAAACCAATCATTAGTCAGTAATTACAAACTTTTTTTAAGTATTACTGTTTGCTGTCCTTTTACATCTGGTAACCCTTGAGGTTATGGACAGCTTCAAGAGGGAATTAGATAAACATATGGAACAGAGGTCCATCAGTGGCTATTAGCCACAAGGTATAGATAGTAACTCTCTGTCTGGGGCAAGTGATGCTCTGTATTCTTGATGCTTGGGGGGGCAACAGTGGGAGGGCTTCTGGTGTCCTGGCCCCACTGCTGGCCCTACTGATGGCACCAGGTATTTTTGGCCACTGTGTGACAGTGTTGGACTGGATGGGCCATTGGCCTGAACCAACATTGGCTTCTCTTATGTTCTTATGTTTGCGCATGCACATTTTTACATGCCCTTGCATCATTGAAGTACCTCAACCGGATATCCATGAATCCAGAGGCAAAATCGATTTAATCTACTGAGAGACAGTGTGGTATAACTTTGGATGAGGATCTAGGAGAAGGTTCGAATCCCCACTCTGCCGTGGAAGCTTGCTGGGTGACCTTGGGCCAGTCAAGCACTCTCAGGCTAACCTACCTCACAGGGTTGTTGTGAGGATAAAATGGAGAAGAGGAGAATGGTGTCAGCTGCTTTGGGTGTTCATCTGGGAGAAAGGTAGGATATAAATTAAGTAAGTAACCAAAAAAAGGAAGAACAAGAAATCTGTCCCACAAGTTCCAAGAAATCAAAGAGAAATTTAAATCAGAGTTAGGCATGCTGAAAGATCAACATGGAATTACATTAACTGAACAGGACAAGATAGATGGGAACGATACACTGAAGAGCTGTACAAAAGAGATGTCCTTCCAATAAGCATATTTTGAAGAAGAACCTACAGTTTTAAAAAGTGAAGTGAGAGCAACTGGGAAAAACAAATCATCTGGAGTAGATGGGTTATCAACAGAGTTATTCCAAGCCACAGAAAATCTTAACAAGATTGTGCCAGCAAATATGGAAAATAAAACAATGACACAGAGACTGGACACACTCAGTTTATATCCCAATTCTGAAAAAAGAAGATGAGAAAGGCTGCAGCAACTATCGGACTATCTCATTTTTTTATACAAGTAAAGTGATGCTCAAAAGCTTACAACAAAGACTTTTACCATATATGGAATGAGAAATGCCAGATGTTCAAGTTGGATCCAGAAGAGGAAGAGGCACTAGAGAACATGGAATTACATTAACTGAACAGGACAAGATAGATGGGAACGATACACTGAAGAGCTGTACAAAAGAGATGTCCTTCCAATAAGCATATTTTGAAGAAGAACCTACAGTTTTAAAAAGTGAAGTGAGAGCAACTGGGAAAAACAAATCATCTGGAGTAGATGGGTTATCAACAGAGTTATTCCAAGCCACAGAAAATCTTAACAAGATTGTGCCAGCAAATATGGAAAATAAAACAATGACACAGAGACTGGACACACTCAGTTTATATCCCAATTCTGAAAAAAGAAGATGAGAAAGGCTGCAGCAACTATCGGACTATCTCATTTTTTTATACAAGTAAAGTGATGCTCAAAAGCTTACAACAAAGACTTTTACCATATATGGAATGAGAAATGCCAGATGTTCAAGTTGGATCCAGAAGAGGAAGAGGCACTAGAGATCATATTGCAAATTTACATTGCTTACTGGTGTATACAAGAGAATTTCAGAAGAAAATAAACTTGTGTTTCATAGATTAAAGCAAACTTTTTACTGCGCAGATTATGAAAAGTTACGGTTGGCTTTAAAGGAAATGGGTGCCCAAAGCATCTGATTGTTTTGATGCGCAATCTATACTATGGACAAGAAGCCACCATTAGGGCAGAATATGGAGAAACAGAATAGTTTACAGTTGGCAAAGGTGTCAGACAAGGATGCATTTTATCTACCTGTCACTTCAATCTGTATATCATAAGGAAAACTGGATTAGCTTTAGACGAAGGTTGAGTGAAAATTGGTGGACAGAACATTAACAATTTGAGATATGCAGACGACACCACATCATTGGCGGAAAATAGCAAAGACTTGAAACAACTACTGATGAGCAGACAGTGCCAAAGCAGGATTACAGCTGAACATCAAGAAGACAAAAGTAATGACTACTGGGGAATTACACAAGAAGAAAACCAAGAAGAAGAAAACCAAGATTTTCTATTCCTTGGTTCCGTCATCAACTGAGAGGGAGATTGCACCCAAGATTGAAACTGGGGCGAGCAGCCATGAAGAAGCTAGAAAAGATCCTTAAGGATGTGTTACTGGCAACCAAAGGCAAGTTAATTCATGCCGTAGTATTCCCCATTACCATACAGATACGTGTGAAAGTTGGACAAGGAAGAAAGCGGACAGGAAGAAACGAGATTCCTTTGAAATGTGGTGTTGGAAGAGAGTTTTACAGATACCATGGACAACCAAAAAGGCAAATAATTGGGTCCTAGATCAAATCAAGCCTGAACTCTCCTTAGACATTAACATGACTATAATGAGGCTTTGGTCACATTATGAGAAGACAAGAGTCATGAGAAAAGACAATAATGATAGGAAGAGTTGAAGGCGGCAGGAAAAGAGGAAGACCCAAAAAGAGATAGATTGACTCGATAAAAGAGACCACAGCCCTCAGTTAGCAAGACCTGAGAATGACTGCTAACAATGGGACGTTTCAGAGGCTGCGGTCACACGGAGCATTAGCCACGCTACAGAGACGGAAGATAGGCGGATTTTCTGGGCGCGATCACACCACAACATCTGGGAAGTGTAGAAGATGCGGCTTAAAAAACGAGTACCTCCGAGGATGCAAAAAGTGGACAGGTGGAAGGAAATGCTGTGCACTGAGCGCTGTCCAAGGTGCTTCAGACTGATGGCAATCCCATGAATTATTGACCTCCGAAATGTCCTATCATTAATAGCCTTGCTCAGGTCTTGCAGACTGAGGGCTGTGACTTCCTTGACTGACTCAATTCATCTCATGTTGGGTTTTTCACTTTTCCCGCTGCCATCAGTTTTTTCCTATTGTCTTTTTCAGTGAGTCTGGTCTTCTCATAATGTGAGCAAAATATGATAGCCTCAATGTTTTTGTTTTAGCTTCTGGGGAAGTGCTAGGTAGGAGGGGGGGGAGTACTACACCACCACAGTTGCAGACTGTTTATTTATTTATTTATTAAATTCAATTTATTAGGCCACCCTTCCCTGCAAGCAGGGCTCAGGGCGGCTTACATCAGAAGACAAATACAATAAATAATAAAATTAAGAACAACCAGGACTCAAGTTGGAAGCAGTGCAGAGAGACAAGGAGACACAGGGCTTGGCTCATGTGTACATCAGTTTGGTATAGTGGTTAAGTGCGTGGACTCTAATCTGGGAGAACCGGGTTTGATTCCCCACTCCTCCACTTGCACCTGGCTGGATGACCTTGGGCAAGC
>NW_015173693.1:715828-719765 GCF_001447785.1 Gekko japonicus | reverse complement strand
AGGTCAGATGGGATGGAGGGGATGGAAGAGATGGAAATATTCAAAAGGGAGCAGGGAAGGGGTTGATGAACCCTACCACCACCTACCACTTTTACACTCAGGGCCAGCCAGATTATATATGGGAGTTCCATGCATAAAGTTCCCATATATACATTGGATAAGAACCAAAGTAGAGAAGGAAGAAAGGGTGTTAAGCCTGCTTCTCCCTGGCATTTTCTCAGCCTGAAATGGCCCTGTCGGGTTGCTATCTCCCTCACTGAAGCAAAGACACAGATTCTGCATTGGAGTGGTTTACCATTTAAAAGCACAGTCTCCTCTGGAAGTCAGCAACCCTATAATATGGGTGGGGGTAGATCTGGGGCATGCAAAAGATATGTTCTACCACTATACTGTGGTGTATTCGTCTTTTTAAAAAAACCCACCAGTGTGTCACCTTTTGTCGTGACAGCCTGCTTTTCCTGTGCATTATTGCTTTGATCTCACATACCTTTTGTTACTAGGAGCATGTTAGCATCTGATTCTCTCCTGTTGCCTTCGTTTAGTTGCGTTCTCAGGGCCTTGTCAGTCTCTCACCAGCTCACCGCTTGATGCAAGCGATTCTTTCCTGAGCAAAAGGCTGCCATTCCCCCCACGTGTCAGAAGATGTCGCTGCAGCACTCGCTGACAAAGAGCTCCTTCCTGATTGCAGGCGGCCGGTAAGCAACTGATTGACTCCTTCGGAGCTGTAACTGCAGATCCTGCTAAGGGCTGGCTGAGGTTTTGTGATGTTAAAAGGAAAGGAAAGGAATTTTGTTTTACTGATTTCATTAATCATTGTTAAGAATAAAAGGACTTGGCTCTTTTTTTAGGGATGCCATGTATCTCCATGATTCAGGTGCGATGAATCCATACCCACTTTTGTAGATGTATATGCAAGAGCTATCTATTTAGTGTGCATTGCGTGTCTTTAGGATGCACCTCTGTGTCTAGTATAAGCCATATTAACCCTTTTCAGACATTACAGTCATGCATTCTGGGAGCCTACCAACCGCATGTAGTGGCAACATGTGCTTCCTGCAGTCCTCCCAGTTTGCATGGTCGCCATGTTGTATGAACAAGGGCAATGTGTGCAGCTGCGGTACACATAAATTTACCACTGAATCTTCCAGGATTTGTATTTACGTATAAAAAGGTAAAGGTAAAGGTTCCCTTGCTCGAAAGCCAGTCGAATCCGACTCTAGGGTTGCGGTGCTCATCTCCGTTTCAAAGCCGAAGAGCCAGTGCTGTCCGAAGATGTTTCCATGGTCATGTGGCTGGCATGACCAGGAGCTGGAACTAGAGATGGGAGCTCACTCCATCATGCGGCACACTCGGGTCTCGAACTGCTGAACTACCGACCTTCCACAGCCTGCAGTTCAGCGCCTTAACCACTTGAGCCACCGCAGCTCCTTGATATGTATATTTACGTATACCAAGATGCATAATAAACAGTGTGTTCCCCTGTTCACACAACATGGTGACCACCCATACTGGGAGGATCACGGTTAACATGCACACATATGCACAGTTGGGCTCCTAGTATATATGATTGTAACATCAGAAAAGGTGTACATGTAAAGTACATGTAAAGAAGACAGACCCTGATTTATTTATTTCTGTTATCTATAGTCCACCTTTGTCACTGAGATGATGCCTCTTTATAGCAATAGATACTTCTTGCCAGAGTTTCTGCATTTGCTTGTTTTCTTTTTATGTTTAGCATTTCCCCCCCAAAAAAACTGACATCAGTACAGATCTTCATGTAGATTCACAACATTGCCTGATATCCGTGGAGATCCAAAGGCAGCATGCAGGAGGATGGGAGTGTCCGTGGGCCTAACGGCATGTTGAGCATTACTGCATTTAAAATGCTTTTAATCTGAAAGAATATCAGCAATACAAAAACATGTTCCCAAAGTGTCTTCAACGGGAAAAGCTTTTCCATTCGGTCTCTGAAGCCCAAATGTCTTTGCTAAGGGTTACGTGCAAAGCCTTCTAATGTCATTTTCTGCTGTTATCTCCCCACTTTTTTGCATACCCATTTACTTAGAAACAGGGCTGAAACTATCTAAACTATAATCCTTTCTACAAAAAAAAAGGTTGCAAATGCTTACTAGCGTGAGACACCAAAGGTTCCATTTAGATAGGGCAAGGCGGGACTCCGTTAAATGCCTCTTCCCCAATGCGTTTCACTTCACATAAACGACATAGCTTTCAGGTGAACCTAGATCTTTGAGGAGCTGACTCATTTCTGCACACTAACACTGCAGTCCCATGTAGGCCCTGCAGTCTAAGCCCATTCAGTTAATTGATTTCAAGGGGCTTAAGCCTGGAGTAACACTGCCTGACATAGAATGGTGGGGATGCGGTCCTAAGTAGTCACACTCCTCATTAGGCTGTTGACAGTGGTCGATTGTGAAGGCTGTAATTCTGCTCGCCTCGATCGGGATGGTCCAGGATAGCCTGATCTCATTAGGTCTTGGAAGCTAAGCAGCATCGGCCCTGGTTAGCATTTGGATGGGGGACCACGAAGGAAGTTCAAGGTCACAAGACCGAGGAAGGCAGTGGCAAACCACCCCTGAACATCTCTTCCCTTGAAAACTCTATAAGTGCTGCCATTAGTCAGCTGTGACTTGACGGCACTTTGCGCCACCACCACCACTAGCAGCTCTGCTTAGGATTGCACTGCTAGCAGGGCCAGTTTCAGGTTTGGAGGGCCCAGGGCATCAAGAGCCCCCCTGTGTCCACTGCTAGCCCCCATTCACCCCTTCCTCCCTCCTGTGTGCCACCCACCTGCCTGTGCATCCTGCTGCCACCTGCCCTCATAGCTACCCTCACTGTCTGCAGCACATGCACGTGGGGGGAGGGCACACAGGCAGGTGGCAGGGGAGGTGTGTGGGCAGGGAGTTGGTGGCAGTGGGCTCTACCAGAAGCCCCGGGCCCTGGCCGCTGCCCTACCTCCGGGTAGGCTGGTGCGGGCTTTGACTGTTAGTGACTCTTGTAAAAAGGATCTGAAGAAGTGGGCCATGACTCAGGAAAACTCCTCCCTGTCAGAATCTCGCAGCAATCAGTTATCAACAACGCTCCTCCAAAAAGGTTTAAGTTTATTGAGTACGGTAAAGGCAAGGCATCTGTGCATACATTCAGTGTCAGAACGAACTCTTAAGGCGGGCTTCCGGTCTGGCTAAGATGGAGGACTGAAGCGTTTCGCGATCGTGCGAAGCGAGCGACGGCCACTTTTGACAGTTTGGGCAATACACAGCCCAACGCATCACTCCCCAGCGAGGGGGGGGGACAAGCAGGCAGCAGCGCCCTAGAGGGAGTGTGAGGTTGGCGTAATCCAGCTTCGGAAGAAGCTGAATTGGGCTTTGACCTCCTCCCACGAAGAAGGCAAGTGCCAAGCAACTCTATAGTGGCCGATCGAGCCGGATTACCGGCATAAATTCTTTGTCAGCCGACCTCTTTGAAGAAGGACAACAACTGTGAGTTAAAAGAAACAATGCGAAACCCGTTTTGAACGTGCTAGATAACAAAAACGTGCCGCTTACCTGAACTGAGTTTGGAGTCAATTTGAATTAAGCGGTTGAGCGGAAAATGAATAGTAAATCCCAGAAATCCGATTCCGGAGAGAAAAAAGTTGACTGAAGCCTTTAAAAACTGTAAAAACGCTTATTGTTTAACATTCCTGTGGTGAAGATGGAGCCGTGTGCGCAACTGTAAAATCGAAACTCACGAACAATAGCGGGGGAAGAGCAGGCTGGTGTCACAAAGAAAGAGGTCCGTGTGAAACATCCAGGAAGTTGAATTCCTAGACGGGCATTAGCGAAAGGAAGACAGTGGAACTTTTAAAGGTGCCGGACCGGAAGTGAGTTTTATGCGGAAGGAAGGGCCTGCAAAATACCAATCTGACCTACTCTAC
>NW_015173693.1:699182-715568 GCF_001447785.1 Gekko japonicus | reverse complement strand
GCCTCCATGGAAGCAATGGAGAAGAGAATGACAGAGGCAATACAAGCCATGGGGGAGCAGATAGAAAAAACATTGGGGGACCAACTGGAGAAGCAAACTCAGATTCATCTGAAACATCTAGAAGAAGTCCAAGAGAAGAACATAACAGCATTGAAGGAATTGGTTACTACAGAAATAACTTCAATCAAGCAAGAAATGGAAGGAGTTAAGAAGGATGTTCAAGCAAATGCAACCAAGACTACAGAGACAGAGGAGAAGATACAAAAAATAGAAGAGAAACAAGATTCTTTGACTCAACAAATTACAAGATCAGAGACAATGATGGAGTTCAGAAGGATGCAGACTCATCTGAGATTCAGAGGCATTAAGGAAACAGAGAATGAGAACTTAAAAGAAAAAATGATGGAAGTGATAACGGCTTTTCTGGGCGAGGAGGAAGGGTCAATGGACTCAGACTTTGATTTGATTTATAGAGTGAACTCCAGAATTGCAGAAAAGAAGAATTTACCAAGGGATGTAATTGTACAATTTGTAACAAGATCAATAACAGAGGAGATATTCAAGAAGCAATTCAACGTCCCTTTTGTAATAGAGGGAAACAAAATTATGGTGATGAGAGAACTCCCAAGAACAATACTGCAAGACAGGAAAAGGTATAAATCCTTGGCGGACAAACTCAGAGCTTTGAGCATCAGATATAGATGGGAGATTCCACAAGGTTTATCCTTTACGTATCAAGGTGGGAGGATTCAGATCAGATCGATGATGGACTTTTATAAATTTAAGGCGGACAATGCGGACGTCTTTGGAGAACTTTAAAATAAAACGCATAATGGAGTACAAATTGTTGTCATGGAATGTTAATGGATTAAATTCACCAAACAAGAGGAAAAGAATCAATCATTGGATACAGAAACAGAAATGCAACGTGATATGCTTGCAAGAAACACATATTAGAAAACAGGATATAAAATATTTAAAGAATGCTTTATTTGGAATTGAATTTTGTTCTGCGGCCTCAAACAAGAAAAAAGGAGTTGTGACATATGTGAAGAAGGAGTTACAACCTACAGAAATTTTTAAGGACATAGATGGCAGATACGTGGGTGTGGAATTAATGATTCAGCAGAAAAAAACATTGTTGATCAACGTGTACGCACCCAATGGAGCAAAGGAAAAATTTTTTAAGGATATAACTGACCAATTACAACAATTGACTTATGAGCAAGTTATTATGGCCGGAGACTTTAATGGGACAATAGATCGTCTAGACAGAAAACCACAAAAGGACAACGAATTCAGCGGAAAATTGCCAAAGAATTTTTTTGAATTAGTTAAGCAAGAAAAATTAGAAGATGTTTGGAGGAAATGGAACCCGATGCAGAAAGACTTTACTTTTTATTCCAATAGACATTGCTCTTTTTCCAGAATTGATATGATTTGGATGTCTGAAGAATTATCAATGAAAACACATAAGACTGAAATTTTGCCAAGATGTAATTCAGATCACAATCCGGTGGTATGGAGTTCCACAGAAAGGAAAAAACCCTTTCTGTGGAGGATTAATGAAGACTTGTTGGATAAGAAAACGGTAATTGAGATGTTAAAGGAAGAAACGAAACAATTCTTTCAACAAAATTTAAATAAAGAAACACCGATACAGATTGTATGGGATGCTTATAAAGCGGTGATGAGAGGAATTCTCATCTCGCAAAACGTGAAGCAAAAAAAGGAAAAACTTCAAAAACAAACAGAAGTGTTAGAAAAAATTGCTCAGAAAGAAAAGGAATTAAAAAAGAAGCCTGGAAAAAAGCAAATTATTAAAGAATTAAAGTTGCTGAAGGAACAACTGAATGAGACTTGGAATCAGGAAATGTATTGGAATTTAAAGAAGTTACAACAGAAATCTTTTGAAGGGGCGAACAAACCGGGAAAATACTTAGCTTGGCAACTTAAGGCTAGAAGAGAGAGAAGAATGATAACCAAAATAATAGAAGATGGAAAAGAGTTCGTTGATCCTAATGGAATAAAGAGATGTTTCTTCAAGTATTATGCTAAACTATTCCAAACAACTAGAGTTGATCTTGAGAAGATTAAAACATATTTAAAGGAGATTCCACTACCAAAAATAAGTAAGGAATACAAAGATTTATTAAATGGTCCAATTCAAAAAGAAGAAGTGATGAAGGCAATAGAAGAGACAAAGTTGGGGAAGGCGCCTGGGCCGGACGGATTTACAGCGAAATTCTACAAAAAGATGAAAGAAGAAATTTCCCCGGTCCTGGAAGCTTTAACCAACGAAATAAGAGAAAACAAAAAGGTGCCGGACTCATGGAAAGAAGCAATTATTTCTTTGATTCCAAAGGAAGGACAAGATTCAACAAATGTAAAGAACTACAGGCCAATATCTCTTTTGAACAACGATTATAAAATCTTTGCAAAAATTATTGCAGAAAGGGTGAAAAACTATTTACAAACGGTAATTTCTGAAGATCAAGCGGGCTTTTTACCCAAAAGGCAGATTAGAGACAATGTAAGAATAGTAATGGACGCAATTGAATATTATGAAAAGCACCCAGAAAAAGAAGTAGCTTTTCTGTTTGTTGATGCAGAAAAAGCTTTTGACAATCTTAATTGGAATTTTATGCACCAGATGATGGAAAAGATTGAAGCGGGACAACATTTTAGAAATTGTATTGAAGCTATCTATTCTGAACAAAGAGCTAAAATAAATGTGAATAAAGAACTGACAGATAACTTCAAAGTACAGAAAGGAACAAGGCAAGGTTGTCCGTTATCACCGTTATTATTTATCTGGGTATTGGAAATACTTTTACAAAAAATACAGTACGATCAAGAAATAAAGGGCTTGACACATAAAGGACACCAATACAAATATCGAGCATTTGCAGACGATGTAATGTTTATGGTGGAAAACCCAACAGAAAAATTGACATTGCTTTTTCAAAAAATAAAGGAGTTTGGAGAATTGGCCGGCTTTTACGTAAATAAGAATAAAACAAAACTTATATGTAAAAACATGATCAAACAAAAACAAGTGGAACTACAAGAACTGGTACAATGTGAAGTAGTTAAAAAAACAAAATACCTTGGAATTGAATTAACGGCAAAAAATATAGACCTATATAAGAATAATTATGAGAAATTATGGACTAAGCTGACTCAAGATTTTAAGAAATGGGATAAAATGAACTTATCACTGATGGGAAGAATATCAGTTATAAAAATGAATGTCCTACCACGTTTGATGTTCCTGTTCCAAACAATACCAATTCTGCATAAAACGGATTTGTTGGCCAAGTGGCAACAAGAGTTGTCAAAATTTGTTTGGGCAGGCAAGAAACCAAGGATCAAAATGAAAATACTTTGTGATGCCAAAGAAAGAGGAGGTCTACAAATGCCAAATCTTAGACTATATTATGAAGCGGTTTGTCTAACATGGATGGATCAATGGGTGAAGCTTGAAAATGACAGATTGTTGGGGTTGGAAGGGCATGATTGTAGATTTGGCTGGCATGCATATTTATGGTATGACAAGATAAAAATGGACAGTTTTTTTAAACTTCACTTGGTGAGAAAAGCTTTGTATATGGTATGGACAAGATATAAGAAGTACCAGAGTGACTTAAGACCATTGTGGATTGTACCAGTAGAAGTGTTGATATCTTACTCAAGACAGCGAGGTAGAGACTGGTTGCCATATAGAGATTTAATTAAAAAAGAGGGAACAGAGTGGGTAATGAAAAAGCAGAATGAAATTGAATATGAATATGAGTGGTTGAAATATATGCAGATTTATGATCTTTTTAGATCTGACAAAAAAAACTATGGTTTTAGAGAGGAAAAAAATGAAATTGAAAAGGTATGGGAGAGTGGAGGAGGAAAAAATATTTCTAAAATGTATAAGGTGTTGTTAAAATGGTATACTGAAGATGAAACTGTTAAAGAACAAATGTTAAAATGGGCTATTAATATGAATAAGGAAGTGGATATGGAAACTTGGGAATATTTGTGGAAAAACTCTATTAAGATCTCGACATGTACTAATGTTAAAGAAAATTGTTATAAGATGATGTATAGGTGGTACATGACACCTAAGAAGATTGCAAATATGAATCAAAATATGTCAAACAAATGTTGGAAATGTAAGAGGCATGAGGGCTCATTTTATCATATGTGGTGGACTTGTGAGAAAGCTGTAGACTTTTGGACAAAAGTCCACAATGAAATGCAAAAAATATTGAAATGTTCTTTTAAAAAAGCACCGGAAATTCTGCTTTTGGGACTTAAAATGGAAGAAGTCAATACGACTAAAAAGACTTTACTCTGGTACCTGATAGTGACAGCGAGAATGATTTATGCTCAGTTTTGGAAGACAGAAAAGGTACCAGAGGTTGAAGAATGGATACAAAAAGTTCTGTTCATGGCACAAATGGATAAGATTACAAAAAAACTGAATAACAAAGAAGACGATGAGTTTTTTGGAGAATGGAATGATTTTAAAATTTATCTGGAAAAGAACTGGGATGTGAAACAAAACTTAATATGTTTAGATCAATATTAAGTCAAACGATGTTATCTTTAGATTGTAATGATGAAAAACTGATATTGTTGATGATATGAAGTAATTTGGAGCAGGGGTGGAAGCATTGTGGGAAGCCATTGGAGGGAGGGGAGGAACTGGGAATGGGGTAGACAATTGATAGAATGAAATGTTTTATATGTTGTATTCCTGAGAAAATAAAATTTGTTTACCAAAAAAAAAAAAAAGAACGAACTCTTAAGGCGGGAGGGAAATAGATATACGGGATTCGAAGTGGGGTCCCCCTGATGTAAAGTAAAGGTAAAGGTTCCCTTGCTCGAAAGCCAGTCGAATCCAACTCTAGGGTTGCGGTGCTCATCTCTGTTTCAAAGCCGAAGAGCCAGCACTGTCCGAAGACATTTCCGTGGTCATGTGGCTGGCATGACTAAACACCAAGTTGCACGGAACACTGTTACCTTCCCACTGAAGTGGTACCTACTTGCAATTTCTTGCTTTCGAACTGCTAGGTTGGCAGGAGCTGGAACTGGAGACGGGAGCTCACTCCGTCATGCGGCACACTCGGGTCTCGAACTGCTGAACTACCGACCTTCCACAGCCTGCAGTTCAGCGTCTTAACCTTGATGAGGTTGAGCCAATCAGGGAATTAGCTGGAGTGCGCCTAAACCAACGGGTTCATATTCCCAGTGAAGCATCAGGAGAGAGGTACCAAGGTCAGACACTCAGGCTATGAGATAAGAAGTGCGGAGAAGTGAAAGTTAAAATCCCAGCATAAGAAGAAACGCTACATCAGCCGCCTGTCCCCTAACCACCTGCAATGGTGGTGACACTCCCTTGCCACAAATGTTGTTAGTCTTGAAGGTGCTCCTGGACTCTTGCTCTTTTCTAGTGCTACAGACGGACTAACGCAGCAACTCATCTTGACCTATCTTGTAAAAAGATACATTAACCTATATACTGACCATATTTGCCAAAGGCATAAATCCCTTCTCTTAAAAATAAGGGGTGATGGACCGCTTGCCCTGGATTGAGAACACTGCCATAACCATGAGATATAAAAAACCTAGGGTTGCCATATTTGGGGGGGGGGGGGAGAAGAGGACATGTTTCCCACTGATTACTTCAAACAAGTGATCATATACAAATAGAATATGTAGATGCTCATCTGATAAAGTTCAAACTATTGAGCATATGAATATGGAGTGTCCTATATTTAATGAGTTGGTGGCCGGTTTAATTACCATTTTACTCCAAATGATGGAAAGGTCTTTGGAGGCACCTGATAGTACGAGGGCACAGGCGATGTGGCTATTATCAGATACAAATGATTCTGCCACTCTGTGGCAAAATTTTAGGGGCAATAATGAAACAGCAGAAGAAGAATATCAAGTAAGGCATTATTTTATTTTATTTTATTATTTTATTTTCTGCTCAAGGCTATACCTGTATGAGCAGTGATGATAGACAGACAGACAGACAGAAGTAATCACTATGACAAATCTCTCTTTTTTTTAAAAAGCCTTACTATTTAAGCTGTGATCATTGCTACTAACTAGGAATACTTCTAACCTTCCTATCCCAAAAGAGGACATTTTCATTGACCTTTTAAAAAGAGCCCAAAAGAGGATGGACACCAAAAAAAGAGGACATATCCTCTAAAAAGGAGACATCTGGTAACCCTAAAAAAAGAAAGAAAACAACCACATCACATGTTCTTCAAACTCATTCTGTGTTTAACATTTAATCTTGAGCATAGCTGACAGCAGGGCCTTGTTTCTGAGAATTTTGCTTTGTCCTTCCCCAAATCTTTTTTGCTCTCAACTCTACTGAAAAGGAAACTGGCCACCCCGATGAGTTTCCTTAGGAAACAGGGCAGTCGGAAAACACCTCTCACAGAAAATGAGACCCAAAATCTTGTGGTAAGGTGGTTTTGTTTCAGTCCAGTTCATTCATTCTCTTCCTGGCTCCCCCATCTTTCTTTTTCTCTCTCACTCTCTCTTTCTCTCTGTGCTCTTTTAAGCTGCTCAGATAGTTTACCTTCTTGGCGGCAACACTACTTACTAATGACAGAGGAGAAGAGCGGGGAAGGTGACTGAACAGACTTATTGACAGCCAAAAAGGCCTAAATTGATTATCCACAAAGAAATACAATAAGAGGAAGATGCTTCACTAAAAGCATATCCTTCGAACAAGCTCTCTATTAATTAATTGCCCACCCCAGGAGATAATGTGGTGCCTAAACAAGAAAGCAAAGCATTGAAACCTGAAAGGAAAGTGTGCTGTGAGAGGCGGGGGCGAAGGAGAGGAGCTTGGTTGGCGTTTTGAGTAACTCGATCAAAGCATTCATGTCGCCATGCGGGCTGCAGAGACAGAATGTGATGGTTCAGAGTGCCCCCTAAGTGCAGTCCATTTAGTCCTCATGTCTGAATCTCGGTGAGGACATAGCAGAATTTTCTCTAGAAGCTTCTGTATTAGTCAAGAGCTTTGAGTGCTGAGGAGGCATATCGGCCCAGAGATTTGACTTGTACCACCCCTACTTTGGCTATTCGGGGTGACCCACACACACACATTCCCTCTGGGACAAAATTTACTCCTTGCTGTAACACAGAAATGACTAAAATATGTGTTTACAGCTCTTAATACTGTGCTTCTTCATATTTCCAGTTTCTGTCATGTATTCCCCCCCCCCCCCATTTCAGTCAGGGAGGCCACGCAGGAGCTGTTATGTCTTCCAAAGCATCAATCATGTCTAAAGTTTTGCTTTCTTGTCATCTTAAAAATATATATATTTCTAAAGAAATAGAAAAAAGTAATGTTCGTTTCAACATGAAGGTTAACTATTTCTTCATGCCACTTTTTTTTTTAAAGAAGCTACAGCAAGATAATTATAGGGCTGTCATTTTTTCATAGATATTTAATTGCTTTGATTCACTTTGCCTTATATCCTGCATTGATTGATTGAATTTGGCTATGATTTATATTATTATTTATTACCTTCAGCACAAAATGAACATTGTGCTTCTTACCTTATGCAGTTTCACGACCTCTCAGGAGGGTAAGTTGGTAGAGCTGCCAAAACTGGTTGAGAAATTCCTGGAGGTTTGGGGGTGGAGACTGGGAAGGGCGGGATTTGAGAAGGGAGGGACCACAGTAGAGTATAACTGCATAGAGTGCATCTTACAAAGCAGCCATTTTCTCCAGTGAAACTGATCTCTGCTGCTTGGAGATCTGTATTCTGGGGGATCCAGGCACCACCTGGAGGGGGCCAACCCAATGAGCTGGCAGTATCTTAAGGCAATTTCTCTCTCCATGAGGGAATGTCATTGCCAAATAAATCCCCACAACATAGGACCTTTGATAGATGCTGTCATGATCTGGGCTGTGCTACTAGAGGCCTACTAGGCCCAGTGAGCCTGGCTAGCAGTAGGTGAGGCTGGGCCTACAACTCCCAGAAGCCCCTTGGAGGTTTTGGAGCCAAAATGGACCAATAGGAAAAGAGGAGGGCTGGGAATAAAAGGTCTGGAGCAGCAGGAAGAGCTGTTCTTTCTTCCAGAGGGCAGAGCCAGAAGAAAGGCTGCTGCAGGGGAAAAACCCTCATCCTGAGGGAGGGGTGAGTAGAGTAAGGCCACTTGAGATAGTGAGCTAGGGAAAGTATATTTAGACATGTTAGGGCATTTGATTTCTTTTCTTTTCACCCACTTACTGTTATTATTCTGCACCTTGTTGTTTGACCTCCTATAAAATAAACCTTTTCCTTGTTTTACTCTGCCTGGTCCTCACGCCTGTTATTCGGCCTAAAGGGAGGTCTGAAGGTCTTGGGAGGGTACTCTGGGCCTTCTCAAGGGAACCTAATTCCAGAGTGGTGGCAGCGTCAGGTGACACCCCACCTGAGTCGTGACAGACACCATTGTTCAGATGCTATGGTAAATGAAGTAACATCTGTAAAGACATGGTGTGGAGCCTTTTCTTTTATAATGTTGTAATCAGTTCATTCACTGTCTAGAAGCCCATCAGGCAATGGTTATACCCAGACAGGCATTTTTGAACTTACAGAGCAATTCTAAGCAAAGCTACACCCCTCTACATACACTAAAGTCAAGAGGCTCAGAAGTGGGTGATTCTCTTAAGATTGTACTGAAACTAATTTTAATTTTTTATGTTTTTGTTGATTTGAGTTATTCCTAGGATTATCCTTTTGACTTTGATAAAGGTTGTATTGATCTGGAGATACAAAGTAGTCACTGTGATTGTATTCAACATGTCGGATACCTTGGTCTTATGTTTCTGTGGTTGGCTGCAACCAGCTTTTCCTCTGCCAAAAAATGGAAGCAGGGTCCCTTTTAGGGGTGTGAAAAAAATAATTCTGCCCAATTCAGATTTGGCGGAATCGGGCAGAATCAATTTCAACAGGCAGGACTCCGCATGTCAATTTCGGCAGTAGGGGCCAATTCCCAGTCTTTTGGCCAGCCGAATGTCAATTTCAGCCCCATTATATCCTAAGGGCCATTGAAGTCAATGGTGAAAACATAAGGTATATTCTGGGGGCTGGAGGGGAGACTCCAACTCACAGGGTGGCTGCTGGAGCCTCTCCCCAATATACCCTCCAGGTTTCAAGAACATTGGACCAGGGGGTCCAATTCTACGGGCCCCCAAACAGGTTGCCCCCATCCCCTCCATTGTTCTCTAAGGTGGGGAAAAAGTTAATTTTTCCCACAGTGCTGTTAGTGGCTCTGGGAGGGAAGGGGTTTGAGGGAGGGGCTCCAAATTTTCAGGGTAGCTTCAGGAGTTTCTCCCCACATAAAACCCCATGTCCCAAAGCAATTGGACCAGTGGGCCCAATTCTATGGGCACCCAAACAGGTTACCCCATTACCTCAATTGTTTCCAATGGGGAAACCCAGCCAGCAGCACTTAAGGCAGGCAAGCAGGCAGCACCCAGCAGTCAGACTCTCCCAGAGAATCTCAGGGAAAGTGAACTGTCTTGGGAGGTGCTTATTTGCCATGAGAACAAGTAGCACACTCCAGAACAAATGGAACTGTGGCAGTGCAAGCATGCCACAGTGCCAGAGAAAAACCCCAAAAGACCAACAGGAACAACATGTATACAGGCCCTGCCCTGTATAAATAGATGGTGCAACCTCATTGGACCACTCTCACCACACACCTCAAAAAGAATATTTATAGTACTGGAAAAATGCAGAAAAGGGCAACTGCAATGATAAAAGGAGGACTCTTTACTTTTCTCTCTTTCTCACAAGACAAAAACTTGTGGGCACTCCATGAAATTGCTGAGCAGTCAGGTTAGAAGTTAGAACAGATCAAAGGAAGCACTTCTTCACCCAAAGAGTGATATTGTTGTTGTTCAGTCGCACAGTCGAGTCCGACTCTTCGCGACCCCATGGACCAGATCACGCCAGGCCTTCCTGTCTTCCGCCGTCCTCTGAAGTTGGCTCAATTTCATGTTCGTTGCATCGATGACACTGTCTAACCATCTCATCCTTTGCCGTCCCCGTCTTCTTTGACCTTCAATCTTTCCCAGCATCAGGGTCTTCTCCAGTGAGTGCTCCCTTCTCATTTGGTGGCCAAAGTATTTGAGCTTCAGTTTCATTATCTGGCCTTCCAGGGAACAGTCAGGGTTGATTTCTTTGAGGATTGACTGATTTGTTCTTCTTGCAGTCCAAGGGACTCTCAAGAGTCTTCTCCAGCACCATAATTCAAAAGAATCTATTCTTCGGCGCTCGGCCTTCCTTATAGTCCAACTCTCGCAGCCATACATGACTACTGGGAATACCATTGCTTTGACCATGCGGACTTTTGTTGGCAGGGTGATGTCTCTGCAAAGAGTGATACACACATGGAATTCACTGCTACAGGAGGTGGTGGTGGTGGTGGCTGGCTGGCATGAACAGCTTCTGCTGGTTGCTGTTGCTTGGGGGTGGGGCTTGCTTGCCTTGGGTTTTTTCCCTGTCTGCTCCAGCCTCCATATGTTTGTCAAATTCCATCTGGAAGCTGTCCAAATGGAATGCACATCCCTAGTCCCCTCCGACCACCTGGAAAGGCTATGCTGGGAGCCATAGGACTTGCATGGACAAAAGCTGCATAAGTTGGGGGTTGTAATATGGTTCTATGGTTTTTATATTATGATGATTCAGAATTTATTATTTGCTTATTGGATTTATTTAAATTCCCCTATGTAATATCAACAGATGCTATCATTTTGTTTCAATTCTGTTTAAGCTTAAGACCTCTGGTCAGATAAGCTAAATAAAAGTAAGTACTAAAAGGAGAGTTGTGTGAGATTGAGTGGGGGGAAAAGCTAGCTGGATCCAACCCTTGTGGAAATTGAACAAGATTGGCCTAAGGCCTGTGGGTGAACTGGATTCTGAGTCCAACTGTTGGAATGAAATAACTACCCGCTGTCCCTAAATATTTTAATTTCTCAGCATTGACGCACCATATTGGGAATAGGAGGAAAGAATGTGATGAGCTTGGCAAAATTTAAAATTTCTGCTCCATCTGCTTTGCAAAGAAGCCAGAAGGTTTGTGGCTGGATATATCCTGCATAAATATTGGGAAGATCAGGGACAAAATAACATTATTTTTCGGTTTGTTTGCCCAGTGAAAAGTCACATGCCCCTTCATGCTGTTTCAGCTGTCATTAGCAGGGATTTACAATGCATTCAGGAAAGTGCAGTTCTGGTTTTCATTTTTCTCTCTTGCTTCCACATTTGAAATGTCCCACTGCTTCCATAAGGGTGAAACTTGCTCATGCTTCTTAATATTAAGTGGTACGTGCCCCAATAGCTCTCTGTGTGTGTGTGTGTGTATGTGTGCATACATTATGTGTCTATGTGCAGAGGTAGGACAACTGAAGGGAGGGGGCTTGGAGGACAAAATTCCAGGAGCCTTTTTCACCTGGGGGGGGGTCTGGTGTCATGGAAGCCATTTTGCCTCCCCCCAAGAGCTGCAGTTTAATCCTATACTATCGTCTCTATATGCCAGTTTGGTGTAGTGGTTAAATGTGTGGACTCTAATCTGGGAGAACCAGGTTTGATACCCAACTCCTCCACGTGCAGCTGCTGGATGACCTTGGGCAAGCCATAGTTCTGACAAGAGCTGTTCTTGAAAGAGCAGTTTCTGTCAAGAGCTCTCTTAACCCCACCTACCTCACAGGGTATCTGTTGTGGGGAGGGGAAGGGAAAGGAGTTTGTAAGCCGCTCTGAGACTTGTGCCATTATTTTAGCAATCAGATTAATTATACTTCAGATTTTTTTTAACAAAAAGATATATTAATATAATTTAGAGACATTCTCTTAATAGTGTTAAAATAGTGGTAATCTGTGGACTTGCCCCAAGGCCTAGAGACTCCTGTACAAAATGTTTGGGTTGCTGCTCATATTAATATTGATTAAGCCATTCCAAGTTCAGTTAGTCTTCATCTCAGATGCATGTTTACATCTTGAAATCCTTATTGGTATTTAGCCGGACACATAACTTCACAGAGGAAGATTTCTCTATAAATTAAACAGAAATAAGACTTTCAGATCCCATCACCATGTATATATCATATGTTTGTCACGAAAGCTTGGCAAATTCCTTGTTTTGGCCAATGCAATTGGGAATGCCTTGATGTTGAAGATGGTTGCAATCTGGGCTAGATGGATGGAAGTCAGGCTGTTTCATTTGATGCCAAACATTTTGGTGCTATTTGTGGTGGCTCTTTGATAAGGGCAAACCAATTTGCACATGATGAAAGGCATTCTCATTGTAAAAAATCCACAGAATTTAGGATGGAGCTCTGGGACTGAACAGATTCCAAGGGTGGGTCCTGAAACAAATTTAGCCTATATAGTTGGCCATGCATCTGTGCCTTGCATTGGACATAGAAACCTTTCACCTATGTGCCTCATTTATTTATTTAAGATGTTAATAAAACTGCTTTTCTCCCAGGTAATTTGGACCCACGGTGGGCAACATCACTAAAAATGGTACAACAATTTTAACTTATGTTAAAACAACCATCGGGAGGGGGGTGGAATCTGGAAAACCCAAGACACCTTCAGGGTAATTATCAGAAAATACCAATGTTTTGTCGGAATTGTTCCATCTTACAGGCCCTCCAAGATGCCAAGAGAGACACTGACCTCATTTCTTTTGGAAGACCGTTCCACAATACCAGAACAGCCACCAAAGAAGGTCAGAAGCAGTCAGCAGGGGTCAGAATGACCATCAAGCATTGTTGTGCTGAAGGAACTTGCCACATGCACTCATACGAGGAGAGGCAGTCCTTGGCATGAGAAGCCCAGGCCATGCATCTGTGCCTTGCATTGGACATAGAAACCAAAAGGCAACCCAATGCAAGGATCAGGCGTAATGTGGTCCGTGAGGCCTGCCCCTGATAATGCATAGGCTGCTAAATTTTGTACCAGCTGAAGTTTCTGAATGGTCTTCAAGGGTAGCCTTAGCTTACCTGCCACCCCTTCCACCTCAATACTACTGCTCAAGCTTCTTGAAACTCTGACCTAACCCTCCTATCCCTAGCCTAGGAGAACAGTTTGTGCTTTTTCAGTGATGAGGGAAATGTACTAGGATTGCCAGATCTGGGTTGGGAAATACCTGGTGGCAGGGCTCTTTTTGTAGCAGGAACTCCTTTGTATATTAGGCGACACACCCCTAATGTAGCCAATCCTCCAAGAGCTTACAGAGCTCTTCTTACAGGGGCTACTGTAAGCTCTTTGAGGACTGGCTACATTAGGGGTCGCCTAATATGCAAAGGAGAAGACCCTGATGCTGGGAAAGATTGAAGATCAAAGAAGACGGGGACGACAAAGGATGAGATGGTTAGACAGTGTCATAGATGCAACGAACATGAAATTGAGCCAACTTCAGAGGACGGCGGAAGACAGGAAGGCCTGGCGTGATCTGGTCCATGGGGTCGCAAAGAGTCGGACTCGACTGTGCGACTGAACAACAAATATGCAAAGGAGTTCCTGCTACAAAAAGAGCCCTGCCTGGTGATTTGGGGGGAGGGAGCCTTAGAGGGGTGGTGTTTGAGGAAGGGAGGAACTTCAATGGGGTGTAATGCCATGGAGTTCGCCTTCCAAAGCAGCCATTTTCTCCAGGTCAACTGATCTCTGGTGATCTCTGTTGCCTTGTAATCCCAGGAAATCTCCAGCCTCCAGCAACCCTAAAATGTACACTGTGCCTGCTCATAGGCAGTCTGCTTTGCATGTGCCAAGGTCAGTGCTCCAAGTGCTGAACTCAGAGATTCTAGGGGTGAGTCCCTGGAACATGTAAGAGAATAAACTGTTCTGATGACCTCTAACTGTATTATGTTGGTACTAGTGTAGGTATGGCAGAGAAATTTATTTTCCCAAAATTCACTTTTTTTAGATATAGCAGAGTGGGTTTAACACGAAGGAATGAACTTTTCCTTTGGCTTTTTAAAATTCCAACTGGCTGATTTTCGATTGATTAATACGGCAGGAAATGAGGGGAAACTAGAGTGGATGGCTAATCAAGTAGAAGAGTATTGAATAGTCGCCAACTATCCCTCACAATTACTGCTCACATAATATGTGAACCACGAGTTTTGATAAAGCACTCTTTTAAAACATTTCTAATGAAATGGGAAAATGGCACTACGTTAGTCTATTTAAGCAGAAGACAGAGTGTCTCAAAGACTGAATGCTCATTTAGCAATAGCCTAATCTTACTGTACATCTTGGATGTTTCCCTCATTTCACTATGCCGCAGTGTATTGGTTCCAAGTACAATACTATTCTTGGAATTATTTCTGCTTACTTTGCCATTGTTTAAACTCTGCTCCAAGAAGCTGACCTGTGAAAATTATGCAAATCTATGAATGTCTCCCTTCCCACATTAATTTTTCTGTACTTTTATTATTTCACATGAGGGAGCAGAAAGATCCTTGGCACCTCACCTCCAGATTTCTAGAAATCATTACCAGTTAATCCTTCGGCGCCTCAGGGCCAAGTGACCTGTGACAAAGTCCTTATTCCCTCATGTGTCCTGTCAACAAATATCTTCTGGGATTTCCATGCTCAGAACATAATGCCTAGGTCCCAAATCGGACACGTGGGTGTCAGCAAGCTGCCATGGTGTTCTGTGTAACTTCTGGTTGTACATATGTGATCCCTGTCCCTGCCAGCTGGCCTATGTGTTTTCCCTGCTGTAATGCCAAAGTAAAACAACTGGAGGATGTGAGGGGGAGAGTATGCTTCGCTGCTGGCTTCTTACTTATCAAGCCTGTGAACTGCACCTGTGTTATGTCTACCGTTCGCCTGGTTCCCAGGACCTGAGCAAGCAACCGTTTTCTCCTGCCCGCCAGCGGGAACGTTATCCATTGGTTGTGTATCTAACTTGAATCCCTTTATCATGTCTGCCCTAACTGCTTGTACCCAGTTCTAACAAGGAACGTGTTTGAGTACCTTTCCAATGCTTTGAAATAAACTTTACTTTCTTTGAAACGTGGATTTATTCTCGATGCTTGGGGATCCAACATATTGTTAGAACTCCTTTTCTCCTATCGTCCCGATTCTGGCGAGACCATGAGCGGGTCTGAGGGAAACCTACCTACCACGGAGGGGGATACGGGATCGGTCCCAACTACCTCCGCACCTTTGATTGTTACAACTACCGCACCAGGAGAAGGTGCTGTGGGGGGAGCGATTCCCCGACTACCTGCCTACCTGTCTTGGCCGCCTCCAACCCCTTCGAATTGGGGTGCGCGGAAGACACCAGCACAGGATGATTGGGCTTTGTACAACACCCAAGGCACCAGGGAGGTGTACTCCCGTCAAGGCAGTGGGCTTCGAGAAAGTCTTTTTGACAAGGGAATGTTTCCCGACTCCGGGAGTTCGGGGGAGACTGGGAGTTATCGGAGAGACGTGGAAGACTGGATGTTTGAGCCGGTGGGGGAAGGGGCCCGTGCAAGATCCTCAGAGGGAGCTGCGGACTTCCAGACGGAGGGAGACTATGGGCCGCCTCCTGAATACCAACCTCGGGAGCCGATCCCGGAGGAGTCGACAAGGGAACGGCTGGAGGAGCTGGAACAATCGGTGAGAGACCTGATGCGAACGGTCCACGATGTGATGGAAGCGTTGCCGGGGATGATGGACATTCGAATGACTAATTTCCTAGCAGATTATGCCCCGCAACCGCAAGGTCCCCCTGCACAGGGACCACCCGTGCCACCTCTGCATGCTCCGCCGCCGATACTACCACCTCCGCAAGCGCCACCTGCTCCGGGAGTGCCTGCACCGCTGCCACCGCCGGGGGGTCCGCAAGGGCCTCCGGGACCTGGTCTACCGCCACCGATGGTGCCACTGCGGGGCCCACCAGCGGTCCCGGGCCCTCCTCTCATGGGGGGTCAGGCACCGCTGGGCCCTGCGATGAGAGCTCCGCGACCTCGACCTAAAGATCTCCTGGAAGCTACGTTTGACGGCAACCCGGATGACCTCGCTTATTTCACGGTGCGAGTTCAAAAGTTCGTTGCGGAGAGCCGGCACTTATTCCGTGATGAGGGAGCGCTAATCGATGTCATCTCAGCAAGATTGAAAGGAGACGCCGCCACATGGTATGTTGGGCTGCACAATGACCGCGGTCCGGATACCTCATAGGGGAGAGGAGAATGATGTCAGCTGCCCTTTCCCTAGGCAGAGGCTGTGTATGTGTGTGTGTAAAACTTAAGACAGACAGGCAGATTAAGGTTGGAAACTTCCAGGATATTTTAGGGATGAAGCCTGCTGAGGGTGGGGTCTGAGGAGGAGGAGGAAGAGGTGGACCTCAGACAGATACAATGCC
>NW_015173693.1:697112-697218 GCF_001447785.1 Gekko japonicus | reverse complement strand
GGAGACAGTGGTTGGAGGGGGCCCAACTTCCTTTTGAGGTTTGGACTGATCATAAAAATCTGGAGATGCTGAAGTCGCCCCGTTCTCTCAATGCAAAGCAACTTCG
>NW_015173693.1:696809-696938 GCF_001447785.1 Gekko japonicus | reverse complement strand
GCGCAAGCGCGCGCCACTTCCCGGCCTGACGTTTCTCCGCTCTCCCCGCTCCCTGCGGTGGGGGGGGCGTGGGTTCACAAGTATGTTTCTGCTTTCTCCAAAGAAGATGATGATTATATTTTGGGCTTA
>NW_015173693.1:685354-696550 GCF_001447785.1 Gekko japonicus | reverse complement strand
ATCCTTTGCCTACTCCTTCCAGGCCGTGGGAAGTGGTCTCTATGGACTTTATCACTGATCTCCCTGTGAGCAAGGGGAACACTGTTATTTGGGTGGTGGTTGATCTGTTTTCTAAGCAAGCCCATTTTGTTCCTTTCCCTTCACTGCCTACCGCGCAGAGGTTAGCTGCGGCGTTCATGTCTCATGTGGTGAAAATCCATCAATTGCCTACTAAGTTAATTTCTGACAGGGGGACCCAATTTGTTTCTAAATTTTGGAAGGAACTCCTCGCTATTTTGGGGGTGGAGCAGGGGCTCAGCAGCGCTTACCATCCCGAGACCGACGGCCAAACAGAAAGGGTTAATCAAACTTTGGAGCAGTACCTTCGTTGCTTCACTAATTACCAACAAAATGATTGGGCTGATTTGTTACCCCTGGCTGAATATTGTTACAATAACACTGTGCATAGTTCGACTGGCATGTCTCCATACAAGGCTGTCTCTGGGTATGACAGCCCCCCCCTTCCTTTCCTGGAGGGGGTCTCTGACCGTCCCGTGGGTGATGCTAATACCTGGTGTTCTTCTCTAAGAACTGCGTGGCCGCTTTTGTGTCAAACTCTCGATGCTGCTAAAGCAGCTTATAAGGCCCAGGCAGTCAAGGGTAGGGTGGTGGGATTTGATCTGAAACCTGGGGACCTTGTGTATGTTTCTACTAAAAACATCAAGATGTTGCGCCCAAGCAGAAAGCTGGGTTGGAAATTTATCGGGCCGTTCAAGGTGCGCAAGGTGATTAATGATGTTGCTGTTGATGTTGTGTTGCCTAAGAATTTGCGTTCTCTGCATTCTGTATTTCACATGAGTTTGTTAAAAAAAGATCCTGGCACCTCTTCATGGAGGCCAACTGTTTCTCCCCCGCCTCCGATCATCCTTGAAGGGGATGAGCATTTTGAAATCGCAGATGTCCTTGATTCTAAGCTGAAACGTGGTAAACTCTGGTACCTCATTGAATGGGTTGATTTCGGTCCCCAGCACCGCGAATGGGTGGAAGAAGGGGATATTCGGGCCCCTTACCTGCTTCGTTGTTTCCACAGGAAGTTCCCGGACAAACCGGGAGGTCTCCCGCCCAGCCCGGGAGATCTCCCGCCCGACCCGGGAGGTGATGGTTAAGGTGTGTTTTTGAGGGGGCAGTATGTCAGCAAGCTGCCATGGTGTTCTGTGTAACTTCTGGTTGTACATATGTGATCCCTGTCCCTGCCAGCTGGCCTATGTGTTTTCCCTGCTGTAATGCCAAAGTAAAACAACTGGAGGATGTGAGGGGGAGAGTATGCTTCGCTGCTGGCTTCTTACTTATCAAGCCTGTGAACTGCACCTGTGTTATGTCTACCGTTCGCCTGGTTCCCAGGACCTGAGCAAGCAACCGTTTTCTCCTGCCCGCCAGCGGGAACGTTATCCATTGGTTGTGTATCTAACTTGAATCCCTTTATCATGTCTGCCCTAACTGCTTGTACCCAGTTCTAACAAGGAACGTGTTTGAGTACCTTTCCAATGCTTTGAAATAAACTTTACTTTCTTTGAAACGTGGATTTATTCTCGATGCTTGGGGATCCAACAGTGGGTCCCAGTCGGACATGAGTAGCTTGTAAAATCTGAACTGGCCCTCAGACATAAGCTGATTCTGCATTGACTTTTCCCTCCGTTGTTTTATGAAACCCACGATGGAACAGAAATCCCCCTCTATATTGTGTGCTGGTTTCACTTCCTTTGATTATCGGGTTTTATGGTAGCTTCCGCACTCTATGCCACTTTCGAGTTTTTTTTTTTTAATCCACCTAAGGGGAGTTTTTAATGGTTTTTTTTTTACAAACTACAAACTATAACTGAAAATATAGGAAGGGGAACTATATCTAAGGAGAAAGAAAAAAGACCCACTAATCACTAAAACCCCAAGATTAGGAGATCAATACATCATCTTATCTCAATGTTATTCTAAAAAACTAATAATACAATGAACATAGTCAGTTATGCTAGATTAATTGTCTTTTAACTATCCATTTAACTGTTTAAAGAAACCCCCAGAGCAACCCAAAGTTATTTCAGAATTTTC
The DNA here is from genome assembly GCF_001447785.1 of Gekko japonicus. Lineage (NCBI taxonomy): Eukaryota > Metazoa > Chordata > Lepidosauria > Squamata > Gekkonidae > Gekko > Gekko japonicus. The sequence goes on along the minus strand of NW_015173693.1, from coordinate 694,468 downwards.
AGGCACAAATCAAGGTCCTTCAGCCCTTATTAATTCTTGTCTTTTCTAATCCTCAATTTGTATGAACTTTTGGGGGCAGCCACCCCCTTTTCAGAGGGTGAGTCCTTGTCAGAAGACACCGAGCCTAACTCACCATCAGATTTGTTTTCTTTTTCTTCCTTCTTGTCCTCAGCTGGTTCCCCCAGCTTTGTTCACAGAAAATCACATGCCTTACGAACAGAGTCAATCTTTTCTTTTTTATTGTGGAGTTTGAAAATGATGACTTCTGGAATTAGCCATCTGTAACTGATGCCATTTGTTTGTAGAAAAAGGATTAATTCTTTATAATTCTTACTCTTCTGTCTTATGTCAAATGGGATGTCTTTTAAAATCCTGATGTTGTTGTCCCAAATTTTCAAGGGTGTTCCCATAGTTGCTTTCAAAATAGAGTGTCTCACATGTCTCTTCGAGAATCTGACTACTATTTCCCCAGGCAGATTATTTTTCTTGATGTATAAGGAATAGGACCTATAGACCACATCCATCTCGCTGTAGAGGTATTCCGCTGTCAAATCTGTCATGGGGCTATTGCTTCAGATTCTCTCCTTTAATTTCTGGGACCCCTTGGAACCGTAGGACCAAATTTGCTTTCTCCATTTGCAGCTGTAAAAGTTGTGACTCTTCCGTAGCTTGTTTCATTTCCAGCTTTTGCACCTTTTTCTTAACTTTTTTAGTATTGGCATCCATTTCCTTCACCTTCTCCATTTGCTCCGTTGCTTTTAAAGATTGAATCAATTGTAGCTGCTGTGAAGCCAAGCTCTGACCAATTGTTGACAATTGTTGCTTGATATTAGTCATCTCATCCAGCAGAGGGCGCAAGGAATCTGCCAACAGTTTGGAAAGCTCAGTGGTCTCTTCCGTTCGAGGACTACCCACTAGTTTCACTTTCAACAGTTTTTCTTGATCTGGTTTCTTCCCCGCCATCTTTTTAAATTTATTTACTTTTCTGAAAGTTGCTAAAGTCTCTGATAGTCGCCCAAACGCTTATCTGCGCTCTGGTAAGTCTCATAAAGCAGGTTTAAATGCTTATTTTTCCGCTTCCCCCTCTTTATTTCTGAGTTTCGTCTATGCGTTTGGAGGGGCCCCTCCCCCGCTCGCTTTCCTTTGCTCATTTAGGGGGGCAGCTTTCTTTTAAATTCTTCATGCTCACTTCAACCTGACTCACAGTTTGTTGCCGGCCAACCAGCCATGCTCGGCATCGGTTTTTTCACCCAATCTCCAACGCTTATCCCGGTCAGCGATGCTACATCCATGTGGACACTCAGCGGCAGGACCTTCAGGGTGGAGGAGCGCCTCAATTCTCCAGCATCACGCCGGCGAAGAGGTTGCCCCTCAAAAGCCCCCTGGCTAGGAGCCTTCTACCAAGGCTCCAGGGGGGTTGAGACCCGTTGCACCCCCTCCTACATGCTGTTGTGCAGATTGCATCCCCGGGACATCCGGGAGATGCGTCTGCCTGCGTGTTGCCATAAACCGGAAGTCACCCACTTTCAAGTTCTTTGACCATTGGATTTTATTGTACCTTCTGCATAGATTTATGGCCATTTTATCGCCATTCAGATGTGACTTTGCAGTCAGTATGGCATTGCCCCAAGGTATCTGAATGTGGTTTTGAGCTGTACTTTTTCCTCCCAGTTGAGAAAATGTGGAGCAAATGGTAGATGCAGAACCACCCATCATGAAATATTAGGCATGCATTTTCAAATGTATCTTTGTAATGATAAGGGCAAAGAACCAATAGAAAAAGCTGCAGGTCTCTGGAAACATAGTTCCACACTCAGTACTACATTCTTGCTTCTGAGGGAGAATGTGACAAAATTACAACCGCATAAATGCATGTCCCTTTGTTTCATCTAAAATTGTATTGCGTTGGGAAACAACAGCAACTATCTCTCCATACAAGGGCTATAGTATAAAACTCTTCTTACTGAAGGCAGAAACGCACTGGCTTCTTTATATTTGTTCATCAGTCAATGTTCTAGCAGATACAAAATCCCTTTTATCAATTAAGTTTTTTTTTTCTTACTGGACCCTGCTTACTGGACCAAAGAAGACCATCTTCTTCAATCAGCCATAGCCAGGTTTTTCAGTACTCTAGAAACAGAAAAGACATTAAGTAATGGTAGGCTCAAAAAAGAATTATGGGTGATTCGGATAAATAACACTTGGGGAAAAAATCATCTAGACTGTAAACCTGCTGACAGTCACCGAGGGGGGAGGGCGGGGAGAGAACGACAGACTGTGATCCCATTCAATCCCAAATTCCTTTAGGTCTTTAAAATACATCTAAGTATAATCATATGAAGAGCAACCCAGACAGAAGGTTTCACTCTGGGCTGCATGTATGTGCATGTACTGTCTGTCATACCTTCTGCGGTGTTGTCAGTTCTATTTTGGCAAGCATTTCATTTTGACATTTGGTCAGCCTTGATGCTTCCAGATGATCCAAAGCAGCACTTTGGAACAAAATGGCCCATTCTGCATTCTAGCATTTGCTCCGTTGTTTTACCAAACCCACACGGGAACGGAAAAAGATGTGGCTTAAAAGCACGTTCAAATACCCCGGGCCAACACTGTACTGACTGCAGAGTCACCCCTGAACAGCCATAAAATGGCCATAAATCTACGCAGAAGGTACCATAAAATGGAGAGATCAAAGGAAGTGAAAGTGGCATGCAGTGAGGAGGCTACCATAAAATCCGAAAATCAAAGGAAGTGAAAGTGGCATGCAATGTAGAGGGGAATTTCTGTTCCAACTTGGGTTTGGTAAAACAGCGGAGCGAACGCTAGATGCAGAATGGGGCCAATGTTTGAGTACCCAGGATTAATGCAGCAGATTATCTTTCTTTGGGGAGGGTGTTTCCCTATCCAAAGGCCTCTTGGTTAATTTGCATGTTCCTCCCTCAAAATGTTTATGTGAAACAGACCAATTCCCACCACTGACTATCCTTAGGGGAAAAAAATAATAATTACAGGGGGGGAAAACCGTCATGGCTATTGCCAGTATACTATGAAGGCCAAGCAAGATGCTCAGTGGAAAAGCAAGTTGTGTAGAATCTGTTAGAACTACATACAATGGATAAGCCTACTGTTTACTCAGTCAGGGTAGGGAATACCAATTTCCCACCCCACCCCCAAGAAAGCGGGGAGCAGGAGAAAAAGTGGCTTCCTCATAGTGACACTGTTGGTCAGGGGTCCCAAAGGTGGTACCAGTGGGTTCCATGGTGCCTGCCAGTACCTTTCCTGACACCCAAAAACTGTTTTTGAGAGAGCCAGTTTGGTGTAGTGGTTAAGTGCGCGGACTCTAATCTGGGAGAACCGGGTTTGATTCCCCACTCCTCCACTTGCACCTGCTGATGTGACCTTGGGTCAGTCACAAGCTCTGGCACAGCTGTCCTTGAAAAAGGGCAGTTTCTGTCAAGAGCTCTCTCAGCCCCACCCACCTCACAGGGTGTCTGTTGTGGGGAGGGGAAGGGAAAAGGAGTTTGTAAGCCGCTCTGAGACTCCGAGTGAAGGGCGGGGTATAAATCCAATCTCTTCTTCTTCTTCATCTTTTTAAAAAAGCAGGGATAGGTCAGGCACTTGCCTAACAGGACTTCTGATTGGCCATTGGAGATTTTGGCTTGGCAAATTAAAATAACGCCATTTCAGTTGTAGATGACACCACCGTGGTTAATTCTCTCACACCCCTCGTTCCCAGTTTATTTTTAAACTACCCCCCTTTCTCCTGTATTTGGGCTTCCTCCAGTATGGTGTGAGTGCCAGTTTGGTGTAGTGGTTAAAGAGTGTGGACTCTAATCTAGGAGAACCAGATTTGGTTCCCCACTCCTCCACTTGCAGCTGCTGAATGACCTTGGGCAAGTGCCATAGAGGTTTCAAGGACAGTTCTCTCAGAGCTCTCTCAGCCCCACCTACCTCACAGGGTGTCTGCTGTGGGGAGGGGAAGGGAAAGGAGTTTGTAAGCTGCTCTGAGACTCTGAGGGAAGGGCAGGGTATAAATCCAATCTCCTCTTCCCCCCCCTCCTCTTCTTTTTCTTCTTCTTCCTCCTCTTCCTCTTCTTCTTCTTCTTCCATGTGTGTGGCTCCATCTCCTGCAGCAACCATGTGTGGTTGGCACCCCCTCCTGTGGGAGCCAGACTGTAGTTGTGCCTACCACCCAGTGTCCAAATTCCAAAGGTGCCCACAGGCTTATAAAGGTTGGGGAGCCCCGCTCTAGGAATTTCCCTTAGCCTCAATGATAAAGACCATAGAGATGAGAAGAGGCAGCCTAAAGCATCATACAGAAGCGACATCACATTGTCCCCAAGCTCCACCCTTACCAGGCACTGCCCACAGAATCTCTCAGCCTTTGCCCAAGGCAGTATTTGGAATCCCGCATCATGTTTAACACAGAGTCTAGTGCTTTCCTATTAGCCAATTAAATCCGATGAAGACTGCTGTGTGAATAACAATGCAATCCTAAACAGAGTCAGTCCTTTTAAGCCCACTGCAGTAAATGAGCTTTGGGGGGTGTAATATTGTCTAGGCTTGCATTGTGAAACTCCTGTGCTGCGGGAGGACTGAACGTTCATAAAACAGTTTAGCAAAATATCGAAGTACCAATCTGAGAGCTGTTTCTTTTTGCGCTTCTGAAGGCTAGACTTGGATAGCTTCCAGTTGTCTGAGATCTTACTGAGCAACAACAGTTGTGACAACAATAGAAAACCTGATTGGGGCTGCCAGGCAGGAGTCTCTCAAGGCTGAAAATGAAACATTCTAGATGTGCGAAACTGGGTGGAAAATCCATTTGTTTTAATAGCGAGGACAGAGCAAGAAGATTAAATCAGTCAGTCTGGACTCCATTCTGGGATATATTTTGATATGCACTACAATTCTGAGCACGTTAGCCCTAAAATAAGTCTGACTGAGCCCAATGGTTCTTACTACCTAGTAAGTGGGTTTAGGATTGTAGCCTTTATCTAGGAGAAGATGCATATGCTTCTATTGTCCCATTGACAAGCAATAGGTTCCTTTGCCTATGTTGTCTCGTAGGAAGTTTTCAGAGATGCCTTTCTGAACATTCACACACTAGAAAGAAATCACGTCCCTTCCCCTACTTGCTTATCGAAATCCTTAATGCTGTTTGAGGTACTCTTGTTCTATTCAGAGCAAAACCAAATCCATTGTGAAATTAAAGAAGCCAATCAAAGATTTGTGCAAAACCTTAATCTGACATACAGGAAGTGAACAAGAGAACCACCGACATATAAGAATAAGGGGTAGGGTCAAACAGTAATTCATAATATGAAAACTGGGTTACATATGATTGCCCAGTTTTCATTTCTGAAATGTGGAGGGTATGTGAAGACATATAGATTGAATTATAATGTTGCCAGATAACTATGATCAAAAGTAACGAGTGTATTTGTGAAACATCTGTATAATTGCAGTGGATATATGTGCATGGATGCTCTTGTATGTTGTTCCAAACCTATAATATTTTGGGGCCTATCACATTTTGGGCAGAAAGCTATTGTTTGAAGATGATCTTGAAGACCTGTAACAATGAGTGTTCTAAACTGACGCAGAGCTTCCTCTTCATACATGAAGCTCCTTGCCTTACAACTTGCTTAGTTTGGGTAAGGATTATTTAAAAGGACTTGAGTAATTGGTCTCCTTTAATTATCTATGTAAAATCAATGGATGGCATTATCATGTTCTTTTACGTTAATTAAAGAGGTAAATGTGTACAAAAGGTAGAAAACAAAAGAGGTAAAAAAGAGAAAATGGAAACAGAAGAATGTAAGAGAAGCCACGTTGGATCAGGCCAATGGCTCATCCCGCCCAACACTCTGTGTCACACAGTGTCCAAAACCCAGGTGCCATCAGGAAGTCCACCAGTGGGGCCAGAACTCCAGAAACCCTCCCACTGTTGCCCCTCAAGCACCAAGAATAAAGAGCATCACTGCCCCAGACAGAGTGCTCCCTCTATACCTTGTGGCTGATAACTACTGATAGACTTCTGCTCCATATGTTTATTCAATCCACTTCCTGCTGCAGTGAATTCCACGTGTTAATTAAGCCAATATTCCATAGTAATATTTTCACTTGAGTATGTGTTAATTAAGCCAATATTCTGTAGTAATATTTTCACTTGAGTACAATACCTATAATGAAGTATGCATGTTGTGAAGGGCACCTCTTGCCAGGAGATTACTGATCTGACATAGGAAAGCTAAGTTTCCTAAGGCTTCTTAGGATCACATATACTGATCCCAGAATCGGGCCTGATCAGATTCATCCATATCAGCATGTTTCAAAGATCCCTTTTAAAAATATATATATAAAATCAGCCAATCACCTCTTCTCTCTGCCTTGCTTCTTTATGAGGTCACAAGGACACTTGCTCAACCGTCAGTTAGATGATGGCCTCAGAGTTACTGCTTGAAGGTGTCCAATGTCTCTCTGAGCCTTTGGTGCAGCTAGAGAGCCCAGCGGATAAGGAGAACTTGGTTTTTAAAACATTTGCTTGTTCTTGTAATCTGGTATTCCTTTTGATAATCAGGTTGGTAGTCAATTTTTACTGACATAACGATTGTATCTATATTTTTATTTATATATGCATAATGTTATTTAGTCGTTCTGCCTTCAGTTGTTCTTACCCATTACTAGCCACTAAGGTAAGTAAGCTAAATATTTCAGTTATGTTGTATTTGAGGTTCCCCCCCCCATCACAGGGGTAGCGTTTATCAAGCAGGAGACCAGATGAAATCACATCTGCATCAACTGAATGTAAATATTTTGAGTGGTGAAAAGCCACTTGTTTTATCAAAAGAATTAACCTGAAAAAACAGGTGAAAAATAAAGAGCAGTTTTGCACATGGTGCTCTTCTTTCAAGTCAGTATAAAACCTATATTGGCTGGAGAGTCTATTCACATTACAAACCATTCTTCTCTTTCTGTTTCATTAAATTCATTGAGAACCACTCTGGGGTTAGTGGCCACCGAAGAATACTCTTCTTTTGTTATTTAATTAATTCAGAGAGTTTCAGTGTCCTACCTGATAGATCTGGGAATTTTTTTAAATACATAGGATTGGCTTTCAGTAGCCTGTTCACCCTGGTTATCCACCCCCATCATTCTGGGAAGATCTTAGCACCGAAGTACATGCTACAAGATATGTGAGTCTGCCATAGGGACTTCCAGTCACATTGCTCCTGCGAGGTTTTCGTGGGGGCATCATTTAAAAGCACTACAGAGGCCCAATTCAGATCAGAACTATGGCACAAAAAGAGGAACAGGCCATCTAGTCCAACCCCCCCTGCCCAATGCAGGATCAGCCTAGAGCATCCCTGACAAGTGTTTGTCCAATGCTGCTTAAAGACTACCAGTGAGGGGGGACTAATCACCTCCTTAGGCAGCTGATTCCACTGTTGCACAACTCTTACTGTCAAAAAGTTTTTCTTAATATACAGCCGGTACCTTCCCACCTATCCTCCTGACTTGTACACCATTTTCCCAAGCTGAAATTCCACTGGGGAGGCATTATTTTCCCTAAGAGGGACTCCACATGCATTAAATAGTTGTACAATAAAGCACTACCAACAATGACACGGTTGAACATAACCTATCATGCTGGCTTTTTTTGCTGTGCAATCTCTCTGATAAAAAAGAAAACACAGTTGGTTCTGAGACAAGTCGCATAAAATGAGCTTCTCAACAAACCGGGAAACCTTTATGACAGAAGTTTTCAAATTAGCACCTTAAAAAAGGTGACGATGCAGGAAGGAGAAGAAAAGGCGATTTAAGTTTTTGTTATAGATAATTCCGCTTCTAACAGGAGCCTATGAGTTACGTAAAACTTTGACAGCACAGGAACTTGAGGCTCTTCTAATTATCAAAGTTAGCACCTGGGGGGGGGGGGAAGAGTGATAGAAAAGAACACACTGGCAGCTGCCTCATCAAGACTCCAATTTATGCAACATTCATGTGCTGAAACGAAGCAAAAGAGAAAAGTGCAGCCATCTTTTATGCTTCAAATAAGTCAGAACCATTCCTTTTTGAATTTATCCCACATTACCCAGCTGTGGTGGCAGAGGAAGCAGAGCAAATTCCACTTCTTGTTTTCAGTGTTACAAAGGAACGTGTTGAGGAGATGCCAAAACAGCTGGCAGATGTCCCCTCACACTGTCCCATATCCAGGATCGTTCTCCCCTGCTGAATGAATTGTGGGTGGGTGTGTCTCAGACTGATGAGTGTGCACTCAGATATACCTGAGCCAAAATAAACCAGAAATTAGTTGTTCCCGTCTGCTTAGGGATATTCGAAATGACCCCCCCAAACTTTCACATTTAAAGAGTAATGAAAATTTATCTCCCAGAATTGTTGAGTGTTTTGGGATCCCGTTGCCACGAGTCAAGAAGGAGAGAGAGGAAGCTGAACAGCCAAACAGGCATTTGGCAGTATTTATTTAGGTAGATCCCACCTTTCTTCTCGGTTTAAGGCAGATTACAATAATAGAAGCATCTCCCTCCCTTTTAAATTTTAAAGGGCCATATTTTCTATGGGAAGACCTGGCCTTTAAAACTGGGGGCCGGGTTTTACTCCCTCAGGAAGTAGTGTCTCTTTAAAATATAAATGGACTGGAGACTTCAACTAACAATTGATGGAGGAGACCTGGCCTTTGAGGCTAGGTTTACCACCCATAGGAAATAATGGGCCCGTAGTTTCCTATGGGCAGTAAAGAGGCTAGGTCTACTAACAGGAAATAATGGCCCCCATTATTTTCTGCAGGTAGACTTGGCCTTCCTCTGGCTCATAGGAAATTATAGGATCATTCTTTCTTATGCTGGAAGGCCTCAGGCTGCCTACTGTACCAGCTAGTCAGCATCTCCAGTCCCTTTAAATATTAAAGGACCATTATTTTCTATCAGGGTAGACTTGGCCTCTGATTTTGGAGGCCAGGTTTTCTCATACAAAATAAGAACCATTTAAAATGTAAAGAGAGCGAGAGCGAGAGAGAGTCTCTACCATATGGCTGTTTGGTGAGACCAGTTTCCTCTCCACCCCTCCCTCCCTCCCTATTCCCAGAGGCAGCAG